>NC_067401.1:439284817-439584817 GCF_016432865.1 Antechinus flavipes | reverse complement strand
GATCTCCCTGATTCAAGCTTCAGCATGCCATGTTTTCTGGGACTGGGTCAAGGGTACTTATTTAAAAGAAAAAAAAATGGTAACTATTTCAGTACAATCCCTTTCCTTAGTGGTTCTATATATTGTATTGTATTCATTTAAAAAAAATTCTGAGAATATACATAGAGTTTGATAGACTGCCAAAGAACTCCACAAAATAAAAAAGGTTAAGACCTCCTGGAAGAGATGACTTCTAAGATACTTTTGAGTTTCAAATCCATGTCCCAGATGGTTGGGCTTCTGACTTTCTGGACTTGCCACCACAGAATTTGTCTCACTTTGGGTGGATGCAGACTTTTTACCCAGGAACATCCCTTCACCATGTTAATCCCCATGTTCTGTTCATTTCCTTTGGGAATTCCATTTTGCAGACAGGCTCACAGCAGGTATGCTTTGTTACCTTCTGAGCTGTGTTTTTGATCTGACTTTTTAGAAATTAAAGAACCTAATTCAACAGCCTTCTTCTTCTAAAATATACCTTAGGTTTGCCAGTTGATAAATGGTCAAACAGACAATTTTCAGATGAAGAAATTAAAGCCGTCTATAGTTATATGAAAAAATGCTCTAAATCAATTGACAATTGATTAGAGAAATGCAAATTAATCCACTTCTGAGATACCACCCCATATCTCTCAGATTGGCTTAGATGACAGGAAAAGATAATGGTAAATGTTGGAGGAGATGTGGGGAAACTGAGACACTGATGCATTGTTGGTAGAATTGTGAAATGATACAACCATTCTGGAGAGAAATTTGGAACTATGTCCAAAGGGCTATAAAACTGCACAGGCTTTGGCCCAGCAGTGCCATTACTGGGCCTGTATCCCAAAGAAATCTTAAAAGAGGGAAAAGGATCCACATTGCAATAATTTTTGTAGCAGCTCTTTTTGTGACAGCAAAGAATTGGGAAATGAGTAGATGCTGAACAAGTTGTAGTACATGAAGGTTATGGAATATTATTGTTCTATAAAAAATGATGAATAAGCTGATTTTAGAAAGATCTGGAAAGAGTTGTATGAACTGATGCTGATTGAAACAAGCAGAACCAAGAATACATTGTACACAATAACAACAAGAATGTGCGATGATCAACTATGAAAGACTTGTTTCTTCTCAATGGTTCAGTAATCCAAAGCAATCCCAACAGACTTTGAACAGAAAATGCCATCTGCATCCTGAAAAAGATCTAAGGGACTGAATGTAAATCAACACATGCTATGTTTAATTCTTTTTTTTTTTTTTTTTTAATCTCTCCCATGGTTTTTCCAAACCTTTTGCTCTGAATTTTCTCTCCAAACATGATTTATAAAGTAATGTGTATTAAAAATAAATAAATTTACTATGAAAATAAGATAAAATGAAATATGCCTCAGGGCCATATTAGTCTCCTTCTTTCATTGGTGAGTTCCTACTGGGGTCCCCAATTTGGAAGGGAAACTTAAGCTAGTCAAATTTAATCACCTCTTTTGAGGATATTGACTCCTCCTTCAACTGTACCTTATTTGTTCTTCACTATATTTTTCATTGTCCTGAATTCACCACTATGATTTTATTTGGATATTTCTCACCACCCCACCCATTCCCTTTTCATCTCTCTTCTGTATATTACTCTCCCATTTTAGAATATAAGCTACAGAAGGACAGGGACTGTATTTATTTTTGCTTGTATTTGCATGTCTAAGGCTTAGCATATGCGTGGGTTATAATAAGAACTTAAAAAATTGTTGCCCACTTGCCTGATTAAAAACTAGTCCTTCAGGCAGGTTTTCGTCCAGTCCTCATGCCCCTCAAATGTAGAGGATCAACAACAAAGAAATGTATCAGAGACATTTAAAATAAAACAGAACAAAATACTTTACCCTTTTAAGGGGACTCTTGTGTTGGAAGCATACATTTAAATTGACTCACAACCCTGAGTGTATCAGTGGAATAGGCCTTTCTTGGCCTATCCTGGCCAAATGGACATATTAATATGATTTTCAAGATAGATTTCCTGGTTTTTCTGACTCGAAGCAGCTCTGTACTGGAGATGCGGGCTGGTTTTATCCTATTTCAAATAAGATCTGAAAAAAGAAGCTGGTATCACAGAACAATATCAAAATTGTCTTTTTCATTTTCAGCTCTAGAAGTGAGCACAAGTTCTTTGCCATATACCCACGTTGGACTCATTTCTGCTGCTTGATTATGTGTTGATGCTGTTCAGATTTTTGGTTATGTGAGATCTGGGGGGTTCAAGGGTCAAAGGGCTCCCACTTTGAATCAGATACCTACAGTCTCCTTGGCTAACACTTAATCTTCTCATAGTACATTTAAAAAAATCAAAATCACATACACAACACACACAAAATCACGTACAGTTCAAAGTAATACAAATAAACAGATTCAAGGAAAGCAAGAATTGCTTTTCTGGGTGGACTTATTCTTGCTCATTTCTTCCCTAGGAGATAATACCCCGTGACACTCCGTCACATAACTACACTCAGCCTTTCACAGACGAACCATTTAAAGATGCATTTCCACTCCATTTGTTTTCTTTATCTGCCCTTCTAATGCGCTCCTGGATTTTTCAACCAGGCGAAATTTTCATTCAGATACCACCAAATGAAGAACGGTAAAGAAGGCAAATCAGCAGCAGTAACAACAGCAAAACCCAGCAAAAATCCGTCATCCAAGAGGTTTTGAAGGACAAGATAGAAGAATATGCTTTTATTTTTTTTCTGAAAAGAACAGTTGTTGGCAGCAAAATGTTAACTGTTACTAAAACTTCCCTGAAGTTTCGAGGAACTGTGGAAAGATGAAGCCTCAGGTAAATTTCACTCATTACCAAGCACTTTATGCTGGCTGAAGAATTCTAAACATATAAAGGAATGTCAATCTTGGGGGGTGAGGGGATATGAGGGATACTTCAAAGGCTGTCAGGAGGCCAGTCAATTATAGATCCAAGCTTCTTCTTCACCCCTTGAGCTATAAGGTTCCCCTACTGAAATGCTATTTTTCCTCACACACTGAAGGAAAGAAATGTATTTTGAAATTGGCTATTAGCAGATGTTATATATGCTGCTGTAAGAAATAGTCAAATGAGGTGAAAAGCTGATATGGGAGTATGGATGGGTGAGGGAGGAGGGAAGAGGGCTCAGCTAAGAAAATTAGCCGTCTCTGCTGGATAACCATTAACTAGGTACCAATCAATTTATCAATCATTGAGGTCTTAGTTAAGTACCAACTATATGCCTTGAGTATATAGGTACAAGTACAACAAAGGGAAATTGTGTCTGTTCCCTCAAGGAGCTTCTCTCTGTCTGGAGAAACAACATGGGCAATGTGAATATGTGTGTGATATAATACATCCTATCAAATTCTCCTTATAACCAACATAAACATCTCTCTCATCTTTTTTACTTTTTTCTATATTTCTTTGCCATCTCTATTATATTTTATATCTCTATTATTTATATATCATATCTATTATTTCTATTATCTATTTTGATATAGGTAAAAAGATAGACTGGATAAATAGATCTATATATCTATATTATCTAAGGAAATTTATCTATCATAGATCTATGTAAAGATATAGCTCTACTTATAGATATATGATATGTAAATATACGAGTGTATATGTTAGCATTAATATAATGCTTAAAAATTTACAAGGGATTTTCTATATATTATTTCACTGATCTTTATAAAACACTGGGAAGTGGATGCTATTATTATCCCATTTTGTATATTGAGGAAACTGAAGTAAACAGAGGTAAAGTGACTTGCCCAGGATCAAATGGTGGGCTTATATCCTGAGGAAACCAACTTAAGTCTTTTTGACTTCAGGCCTGGAACTCTATCTACTATACCACCTCGCTGTCTCAGATATTAATCGAGGATTGAATTTGTGATTAAATGTGTATTTATACACACACATCTCCCTATCATATACATACCTATATACATTTCTATATGCACACATACATGTATGTATAGGCAACTCGGTAGTGCAGTAGATAGAGTTCTGAGTCTGGAGTTAGGAAGACTCATCTTCATGAGTTCAAACCCAGCCTCAGACACTTATAAATTATGTGACTATAGGCAAGTCACTTAACCCTGTGTGTCTTGGTTTCCTTGTGTCTAAAATGAGCTGGAGAAAGCAATGGCAAAGCACTCCAGTATCTCTGCCAAGAAAACCCCAGATGTGCTCAGGGAGAATCAGACATAACTGAAAAATGCCTGGATAACATAACATGAACATTTGTGTATACATACAGTTATGTATATGTGTGCAACACAGACCTATGTTTATATTTATGTACTATAGTAACTAGGTAGCACAGAAATAGAGAATGGTCTCAAATATTTACTCATTATATGACCAAAGCCAGTTCTGCCTCAGTTTCCTAACTTGTAAAATTGGGAAAATAATAATATCTTCTTCCTAGGGCTGTGGTAAGGATTAAATGAGATAATATTTGTAAAAGTTTCCTGTAGTACCTAGCACATAAGAGGCACTTGATAAATGCTTGTTTCATTTCATTCATACTATGAATGAAAATTACATATATACATATACATACATACATGTTTATATCTATCTCTTTATATATCTAGCTATCTAAATGTGTGCATGCATTGGACTAAATCTGTGTTTTTGTTTATATAGGGAATGCACAGGGTAAACAATTCCTATTATTAGTGTAGATTGGCAAATCCTCCTTAATTTATACCCTTACAAATTTCAAGTTCAAGTTCTGACTGTCACATAATAGTATTGTGAGCACAGGACAATCCCTTAAAATTTCAGTGGTTCAGACAACTAAAACTATATGTGTATATTCATAACCAGTCTTTTGTGAATCAGAGTAACTGATTTAGAATGAAGTACAATACTAATTTTCTTCTTTCAAAAAAAATATATATATATATGTTGCTTTTATGGCACATATACAGGGGACTCACTTGTGAACCCAATTGCAGGACATTTCCCTGAGCTTAGACAGGAGATAGCTACCTATTCCACAGACTGTTCCAGCAGTTAGAGAGAACTTATTAACACCTCTCATAGCAGCCTTTTAAGATGATAATTTATCTTTTTAACAGTACTCTAAAACCTGCAGGAAGGACTCAGGTGGGAATGAAGGCACTGTATTATATACAGCACTGAGTTTTGCCAGTTCTATAGATACCCTGCAAGGTGAACTAAAATATAGTCAAATATAACTTATCCTGAAGAGTTGTTTGAGTGAATTACTAAAGGGATGGCAAGTTTACAGATGAAGTGAAAGGAACCCAAGAGACTAAGGGGCTGAGACCATTTTATTTAGCATTCACAGTAAAAATCTAACTTAAGGCATAGAAACTAGGTCTATGAAACTTTCCTAGGGGTTTTGCAAATCAACCAGAGACTTCTAAAACACTACTTCTGAATAACTCTGTAATAGCTGGCATTTATACGGCACCTTACTGTTAGCATATATAGGAGCTTTACATACATAGGAGCTTCAAGGCAATCCTTCTAATATGAATATTTCACTTATCCCCATTTTATAGATGGGGAAACTGAAGCTAGGAGAACTCCAGTGACTTGACCAGGTTCACTCAGAGAGCCACTGTTTAAGATGGCATTTGAATCAGAGTTTTCCTGTTTCCAAGCTCAAAGCTCTTTACTGCCTCCTGGCTCCATGAGAAATGCTTTCATCTATATCGGATGCTAATGACTTTATTCATTAATTTAAAATGTATTTATTAAGTGCCTACAGTGACACTCATTCAACTGACATACATTTATCAATCTTCTATTAAGTGGGTACGTTCCTGGAGACTGATATACAAAGACAAAAACAAAAGTACTCCCTAACCTTAGAGGCTTATAGCATAGCTAGAGTAAAATATGTCTGTTTATAGGAATATACAAACTGGGTTCAGGGTAATTTTACTGGGGGAAAGGGGAATACAATAAATGAAGAAAGCTTAGGCAAGTCACTTTCTCTCTGGACCTCAGTTTTCTCGTTTGCAAAATGAAGAGATTAGACTATTTGGTCTCTAAGTCCATTCTGTTCTAAATCTCTGATCCCACAAACAGGCAATCTGGTCCAGCAGAAGCGAGGCAGCAGTGGCTATATTAGCAGCATCCATTTCTACTCAGCTGGCCAAGGTCTCCTTTGGCTATATTTACATATTCTGGAAGTTACAAGTTAATTTGCCTTTAGGTGAACTCTCCCTGGTTCTGAATGGACATCTCCCAGTTTCCAAAATCATCAAGTTCAGTTCTGGTCAGAAGCCCTCTTTAATTCCTTTCCTGTAAGTTATTGTTGGTATTATTATTATTACTGCAGATAGATTCCTCTTAACTTCTATCACTATTAGAAATAGGAGAAACTTGCCTATACTATCAGTTCCAACTCCTTTCTTTCCCTGAAAATCTACCTGTCCCTCTGATGGCAGTAAGTCTGTGGTAGGAGACACTGACAGCTGGCTGTAGTGTTCTAATACAGAGATTCCATCAGCCCTTTAAAGCAAGCTTTGATTTATTTGGAGGAAAAAAAGCAACCTAAGTTCTTCATATAGTTTTTTTTTTTTAAATTCTAATTACTGAGTAAGAAGAAAGGTCAAACTGCTCTTATATCACTGGGAATGCTATAAAACATTTTCCTTTTATTTTTCAGGTGTTACCCTAGTGGAGTAGCTGGAAAACCAAGAGGAAAGATCTCTAAAACGCCATAAAGCAGAAGATATTTATCTGTTAAATTCTAGGTACTGTAACCTAACACATGCCAGAGACAGAAAGATTGCCCTCTGCACAGAAATCCTTGTTTAGATGTCTTCTTTATGCTAACAATGACAGGGCTCCCTGGTTTGTGCTGTCCTAAAAAATCAGAATGCGTTTTTCCAATAGCAGACTCTATATCAAGAAGAAAAAGGACGGCACCTTTTTGGCACAGAGATATTTTATGTAGATAATAAATTCCTCCCCTACCCCCCTTAGAACTCCACTAACTACAAGTATCTACCCAGAAGATGAAATGTAAAGATTTATGCCATCAGAAGTATTCAGGGTACTAAAGAATGATTTTTTTTTTCCTTCCCTGTTCTATCCTGTCAACTTTGTTTACTGTTCAGTTTGATTTCTATCCTATACTGGGTCCGAAAAATTATGGGCATGACTATATCAGGAGAACTTCTCAATGAAAAAAAAAAGGGGGGGGGTCAAAACCAGGAAATCATAGAAATGAAGGAGCTCCCTAGATGGTATAGTGAATGAACACTGCTGAATCCCAAGCTTGTGCAGAGGGGGAATGATACAGCCTGGTTTGCACTAACCAGCAAAGGTGCGTTTAAACCTATAGTGGATTTTTTTCTCCAGAATCTGAATGTATTTTTAGAATTCACTTATAAAGCCAGGCTGCCGATGTGCTTCTAAGTCAATCAAAGGAAACACGCATGAAAGAATCTCAGCCCAGGGACTGCCTTCACAAGTCAGAGTGTGCATTGTCAGACCCGGAGGCTCACAGCCACATTTGTTATCACAAGTTAACTAGGTGGCTATTGACCACACACGGACTGCTTTCTCAGTCACATCAGTAACGAGCATCACCCCTACAGATTTGGGAATTTTTTAAACCTACCTGCAAAATTAAACTTTTTTTTTTTTTTTTTAGAATAAGCAATTTCAACATTTTCTTTCAAATAAATAGCAATATTTTGAATTTCACTCTCATACTTGTCCCATCCCTATTATAAGAACCCTTTATTTACACATTAGTATAAATCTACTTGACAGGCCCATTTGCAATGGGGCCTTTCGCTCCCTACCTTTTAGCAACAGAAAGTCAAATGCAGGTTTTTATTTGTTTAAAACATTTCAACAGTTAGCCCTCTTTGCCTAGAAAACAACAGTAGGGAAGGCTCAAGGGTAGCTATCTGACCAGGATTGTATTTTACACTTGAATTTTATAGCGTGACATTCAGGATAATTGAAAAACACAGGAGGAAAAAAAATTTTAAGGGGGTGGAGAAAAGAAAAATAAAATTAAAATGACTGAGAATTGTATTTCTAGATTTGAGCTTCAGCAGTTTCTGTGATTCCAGGGAGGCTGGTTGCAGAGACAAATCACAATAACAGGCGCTTAAACAATTGTACCTATGCATTTGGGTAACAAAAGCACTAGCCACCTGTATTGGCTGCATTTGGACCCAAATGCTAGCAACAGTCTACAGCATTCAAGTGACATTCCAGAATGAGCCGAGCAGGGAAGCATCATCCCCCCCCAGGCTTTAGAAGAATCAGACTTCCTACCTTGCAAAGACAGATGGAAGGTAAGTTCCTTCAAACAAAGTTGTAAGTAAAAGCCAGGCAGCAGTTGCAGTAAATTGGATCCTTTCAGTCCCTGTATACATATAGCAGTTCTGCAATAAGGGGGGGAAGAAAAATATAATGGGAGGAGCAGCTGGGAACCAGTGACCTCCTGTAGCTGAGTCCTCTTTGTGAATCAAGCATGGACAGCCAGGGCTTCTGATTTGCATGGATTAACTCCACTCGGACAGATTCGGAGCCCGATAAATTTAAATTTATCTGGCTCGATGGCCAAAAGATGGGAGAGGGAATGAATGAGAGACAGAGCAAGGGAGGGAGAAAGGGAGAAAAAAAAAGACAAGAGATCGGAAAGCATGGATAAGCTGCTTCATGCAGAGCTGTGTCTCAAAAGAGCTACAGCTCCCTCTTCATGTCATAGTTGTAAGATAAGAACTGTTGTCATTAAGAGCTGGTTAATCACTGGGAAAAAAAAAATATATGTACATATATATGTTAGATATAATACTGATGTGGAAAAGCGGATGCTCGGCTCGATCGAATTTTGGGAACACTTGAGGATTCTCTTTCTCTTTCTTTTTCGTGTGTGTGTGTGTGTGTGTGTGTGTGTGTGTGTATGTGTGTGTGTGTGTGTGTTTTGCAGGATTGTGAGATGCAACGGGCTTTCAATCATTTGTCAGAAATCAAGGGGACACATCCCCATGCAACTCCAAGTGAGTTTGGAGCATTGCAATGCTTAGGAGTGAATGGTGGACCCACATCCACTAAAGGAACACATACAATTTGGCACATGCTTCATAGGTATGAAAATGACAAGAGACTGGCTTTCAAAAGTGCTGACAAGTTGCTTGTCGTAAGTTTAGAAGATGATGATGTGCGAAAGTATTTGAAATGTGATTCATCATAATTATTTAGAATGACCCAAATGTGGCACTACAAAGGCAATTTTTTTCCCCTTTTATAAAGAAGCCTTTAACATTTTAATAGGTTTTCTTTTTCTGTTTATTTAGATTTATCCCAGAGAGAATTAAAAGCCCTCTTTTAAACATTATGAATCTATGCTCTTAAAGAAAGGAAAACACAGTCATAAATATGAAGATCATAAGTTCTGTAAATGTAAGGGACCTTAGGGATAGTTAAATTCAACTGTTTCGTTTTACAGATGATGAAACTGGTGCCCAGAGAGGTTCATCAATATCCTATAGGCCATATATAGGAGAGGGAGGATTCAAATCCGGGCCCTCTGATTCCAAATCCACTATACTTTCCATAAGAACTCATTATTTCTTCTTATTATATGTATTTTTAAAAGTCACTTTTTTCATGCTCCCATGGGTTATACCGTATCACAGCTAAACTAAGAATTCATCATTCTCTATTTTTAAGCCTCATTCAAAAATGCCAAGTCTCATTCCCTGGGTCCATCTTTTTAAATAATTATTTATTTTTCACTGTCTCCTTTCTCTCTACTGGAATAGTAACTGTAATTAATGCCATCTGGGTTCAAATCCTCCTTCAAACATTTACTAGCTGTGTAATGCTAGCCAAGATATTTAACTCTCCTGTGCCTCAGTTTCCTCATCTTTAAAATGAAGAAGTTGGACTTTATGGTTTCTAAGGTTCTCTCCACTTCTAATTATAAACTTGTGCAAGATTCATATCTTAAAAGACTTTCTGTTATATCCCAAATACATATCTAGGGAAGGCAGCAATTCATGCTAGACCCATATATGGTCACCTCTGAACCTCTTAGCATGGAAGGCATTGAGAACATTTCCCAATTAAATTCCTATGAATTTCTAATTCACAGAAGGAAAAATATAAAAGTCTCACCCCAAATCACATAATAAGCTCATGACAGACATGGAATGTAACAAAGATACCCTACTTTTTTTTATCAAGGTAATATGAGATTTTCTTTCCGTGGTTTTGTCAAGATATGTCAAAACAACTACATGATTAGGTCAATTCAATGAAAAAAAAATTCTTCAGTCAAGCCCACTGTTCCACTGAATCGATCAGAAGTCCCATAAAAACAAGTTGACCGAGTCCATTGTTTGATGTCTGCATTATAAGTCAGTATAAGTCAGCTGATTTAGGTCAAGTTAATTTTAAAAAATGATATCAAAACACCCAAACTGAATATACGAACAATACTTTCAAAGCCTAGAAAGAAGGCTTTTACTAAATTGTATCTTTGGTTTAAGACTCCAATAAACAAATCAATGATCTTAATAAAAAGACAGGGAGTAGAAATGAACCTTATATTGCCTCCTATTTGTTTGAGAGAAACAAACAAACAAAAAATTGTTAAGGTAAGTTCCAACATGCATTTCCATAAGATTTACTACAGTCCCAAGATTTTAGATATAGTGCCCCCATGACCTTGGAAACATCATTTAGCAACCTCTCAGTTTTAGGCAAGCCTTTATATGTTTCAGAAAAGGTGATCTGCTGACCTGTTTTGCTAGAGGGAGTTTTCTATATGAACAAAATAACAGGTCAAGTCTTTATTCTTTTAAGTTTCTTTCTGAGGATGGCTCAATCTATGTGAAATCAAAATAACTAGTAAAAAACCAAAAAGCAAAAGGATGTGATCAATCAACCAATGTTTTGTCTAGGGGAAAGAAGGCTAAATTTAAGGATGCAAGACCTGCGTTAGAATTCTGCTACAGAGGCAGCTAGGTGGCACAGTGGATAGAGCACCTGCCCTGGAATCAGGAGAATCTGAGTTCAAATCCAGCCTCTGAAACTTAACACTTACTAGCTGTGTGACCCTGATTGCCTTGCCAAAAAAAAGGAAAAAAAAAGAATTCTGCTACATAATATCTCAATGACCTTGGACAAATCTATTTTTTTTTAACCAGTTTAGATCTCAGTTTCTTCATCAGTTTTTTTTTTTTTTTTTAAATAATGGTGGTGATTCCATGGTATTTAAGGTCCTTATCAGGTATCAGTCTGCATCATAGAAAACCTAGTTGATCTGTCAATTCAATTGACAGATTCTTTGGCTGTTATCAGTCAATAAATATTTATTAAGCACCTACTATATGCCAGACACTGTGCTAAGCACTGATTGTGTCACTTTGTATTGATCTGATTGACTGAACTGTGCAAAAAGACAGAAAAACCAAGCCTCAGAGTGTGATCCTCCATTGGTTAGAAATTTATCTTTAGTCCCTCTGATCATCAAGTTTCAAATTGTTTGGATCCCTTTATACTCTAAAAATTATTGAGGATCTCTCCTCCAAAGGAGGGTTATATTTATTAATATTTATAATATTAGAAGTTAAAATATCATAGCATTATCATAAAAATAGTTTTGGGGGCATCTAGTTGATGTAGTGGATAGAGCATCAACCCTGAAGCCAGGAGAACCTGAGTTCAAATTTGACCTCAGACATTCAATACTTTCTGACTGTGTGACCCTGAGGAAGTCACTTAACCCCAATTGCCTCAGCAAAAAAAAAAAAAAAAAAAAGTTTTGATTTTGTAGATCCCATGCAATTATCTTGGTGACCCATGTTGTTCCTGTACCCACTTTGAGAATCAGCTCATAGTTATGGAAATAACAGAAGATAGAAACTTTGCATATGTATGTGTCTGTGTGTGTGTGTCCAAAAGGACAAACAAAAATAGTTAATATCAAGATAAATACCTATAAATATTTAGAAATAAAATTAGAATTTAGATTTAAGAATTGCTTTAGGGATCCCCTAATTGTAATGCTCTTATTTTATAGGTGAGAACATCCAAATATAGGGAAGTAAAATGACTCATCTACAGCATCATACTAATAAATAGAAAAGCCAAGATTTAAAACTAAAGCCTTTGCCTGTATAAAGTGATCATTTCACTACATAACCATGCAGTCGTATGAAAGGTGGTGAATATACCGATGATATATTACACACAGACACACATATATCTATATCTATATATCTCACTAATCTACCTACTTTCATTTTTCAGGTAGCTCTTCCTGCATAAAAAATGGAATTCTTCAAGGGAAAACTCACTATCTAGTGGCTCATGAAGAAACTGTTAGCACTCATGCTAAGCAAAAGCTATTTCTGTTGGCTTTGACTTTCTCACTTTCAGAAGCATGTCATCACTATATATTACTGGGAGTGGAAAGGTGATCTTCTGAACTTCATTCTGTGGGCAGCAGAAATCACACTGGATTTGGACAAGATGATTGGGGCTCAATTCTCATCTTTACTTCTTACTGGCAATGTGACATGGAGCACAGTAGCCTTACATAAAATAGGCATTTAATACCTTTGTTGAATTGGGCAAATCACTACATCTTTCATAACCTCAGTTTTCTCACCTGTAAACTGATGATAATAACACCTGTTCTACCTATATCACAGATCCCAAGTGCCACCGTGAAACAACACAGAGTAACATGACAGCCGGGAGAATCATAATATTGATCAGTAATCAGAGAATGACCACAGCAAGATGGAGTGGTGGATGTTCCTGGACTTCCAGGAAGTGGAGTCTTACAAGGTAGATCTGATTTTGGGGAAGAAGAACCTTTACCTGTCTTATTTTTAGAACTCCATCCAAGGTCACAGAAACTCTTAGGGTGAGTGAGACCAAAAAGGGTACCACAGAAATGGAATAAAGAGCCTCTCCTGATTCCCTAGGAGCTTAGCTGTGAAGCTTCTTTTTATGCCTTTATCCTATAAATAAAATCTCTTTTGTGGTCAATGCCTTGTAAATCTGAGTGCTTATGAGGGGACTTGATAGCAGTCCTTGGGGGGCTGCCCATTCACTGGCATTTCTAGATTCAACTAATCTGAGGCCAAATGAGATGAAGAAGTTTAGAAGTGCTCCAAGTCACCTTGTGTCAAGACAAAACCGCTGAAATATAACCCTAAGCTATTATTATTTATTATTATGATATTAATGGGATTTCTGGCTTTATGACAAACAGTTCACGTCCTCTCTATTTTCTCTCTAAAGAGGAGATGCTTTTCTCAGAACAGCTGTTGGAGAAATAGATATTTGAAGAATAACTGTTAAGATCTACCTGACCCAAAACATCTTCCCAACTAGCCTGTCATATTGCCTGAAGTTTCAACATTAGAAATTCATTCTTTTGGAATTGCATGTTTCCTATTCCTTTTTAAAAAAATATATGCATGCACACAGGAATTGAGATGGTGAAGGAAAAACAACAACACATTTATGGCAATGCATTAGTTCGCATCCTTGGGAATTTTATCAAATTCTATACTCCACTAGCTGAATTCAGCACAGTAAGTGAATGACAGTGTTGGATAGGGATAGAAGAGGCAGGAATGGGTAATTGAGAAATTAGAATGTTGCCTGGAAATGGCAGGTTCAATAAGTGGTGAGGTCAGAAGAAGATACTCTAGAAAGCCAACTATGAAAAATCTGGGTTTTGGGGGACAAGTAGGGTGAGGAAATTTCTATATAGAGAGATAAGGTTTATAAAAAAGAACTACTAAAATAGAAGATGGGGTACATAGATGGCCAATTTTCCTTATTTCATAATTTGACCTAGAATTTGGGCCTTTATGACAGGAGTATTTTTTTTATTTCAATATACAAAGAATAAAAATGTAGATCTTATATGAAGCCATGAAGTTACAGAGATTTTTTCAAGTGTATATTAAATTTAAAATAAAATGTAGATGGTCTTCTCTTTATTTCCCATATTCATTCTTTTCTATCCATATATGTTTCACCAGTCATATATGGAGAGATTAATATGATATCAAATTCTTCCATCTTGGTCAATTAATACTCCAAAAGAGTAGTGAAATATTGTATCCTTTTGACCAATGATTCCTAATCTTGGAAGAGTTGATATATATTATTGCTGGATCCACTTTACCCTTCCTCCTCAAAAGTTCTGGATTGTATATACACGTGCGCAAATATAATAACTTTAAATTTTTTGAGACTTAATATCTTGGAGTATAGAAAAAATAAGTTCAGAATTATTGCTTTATTATACCTATCTACTGAAATTAATATAGTAAATATTGCAATCCTTTGAAAAACCATAACCGATACTAAAGTCACTAATACAAATCATCATTCAGAACTAAAGAATCATATTTGTAAAAAAAATAAAATTATAATGAGGAAGTCAAATTTCCCACCCCAGATGCAAAAGCATCATGTTAAGAGCCTTCTGTACTCTCCTACTGTTTGAATCTTGGTCATTTTGACATGCATAACCGAAAAATATTATAGGTTTCGCACTTAACCCAGGCATGAAAAATTGCTTCTCGTAAATATTATACTTACAGTAAAACTCAGGGTTGATAAATGATTACATAGATAGATACTGGACAGAGTACTGAGAAATATATTTGAATCCTAATAAGGACGGGTACGAAATTAACAGCAATTAATAACTGCCAATTTCCCATAAACAAGATGACAATCGAAACCCCCAAAAGGGCACCCAAACCACAAATGATTAAAAAATTATGCTGATTAACAGAATCCCTAACTGTATCTGAATCTTTTAAAATTGGCTTTTCACTGCTGAGACTTGGGGGTGGGGAGAAGGGAGGGAAGCTCAATTCAACTCTTTCTCCAAACTTATCTAAATCCCTTGGAGTTCTCATTCATCAACTTAATTTTGTTTTATACAGTATCAGCTTTTGCCTTTTATCCTCTTCCCTCCCTCTTTCCCCCCTATCTCCAAACAGCTGCTTTCTTTCTCTGCTGGGTTTCCACTGAGCCCCTAGACATTTCCTCATCTTTATTCTACCCTGCAGGTGTTCCTAGCCCTCTTCTCATCTAAGGGACAACTGACTCCTTTGGACAATGAAAAGGTCTGTAGGACTTTGTCTCTCTGAATTACATGCTCATATTTTCCCCTTTCTTTTCTGATTACTCCATGGTCTGTTTCCAGGTCTATTGCAAGGAGCACGAGACATTGCTATAGGTGGTATACAAAGCATGGGATTGAATAGGCCATTAGGCTCCCAGAATAAATTTAATGCACAGATAAGGAGCACAAACTTCAGGAGAGAGGAAGCAGTGCATGACATTTCTTAGACCAGCACAGCTCATAGTTCAGGAAGGCATTCAGGTTCATTGCCTAAGGAAGTTCATATTAAAGAGAATTTAAAAGATACAAGGGCGTCTAAAAGATAGTTTATGAGTAGACATAGAGTTATTTGAGAAAATAGTTTGGACATTGGGATTTATTAGTCAGAAATTCTTAGACAATCTATCACCAAGGCATCTCATATATATTTCCCTTCTATAATCCCAAATTTACTCAGGGTACTCCTACATGTAAAGTACTCGGATGTTCTTAGACTAAAGTTTGGATGTTCTTAGACTAAGATAGCTTTTTGATGATTTTTTTTTAAAAGATTATAAGTTAATGAAGTTTTTGCATTTGAGATTTGAAATTGAGATTCATTCCAGAAATTCATTTTTTTGTTCTTTTTAAAAATAATTTTTATTTTATTTTTTAATTTTTGATTGCTGCGTAGAAATCCTTTTGGTACCAGTAACTTAAACATTGAATCCTTAAAAAAAGAAAAGTAAAATGAGGTCTAAGTGGAAAGTTTTATTACCATTGTTATGTTCATATAAATAGTAAATTCTGTCTGCATGTGGGAAATGGGGTTACAAGATACTAGGAAGAAATTAAGGTAACTATAGAAACATAAAGAAATTAATCATTTTAGGTCAACATAAAACAATATTATGTCATTGAAAACATAAAGTTCTCTCAGGTCTGTATTTTTACTTATAAAAGTGGAAGCTACCATTCCTAATGATAAAAAAAAAAAAAGTAATCTCCCTGTTGGACCTATTATGAAAAACAAAAGCAAATGCAATAGAAAGTACTCAGTACTTGTTTATTTTCCATTTCCTTGTAAAGGAAGCAAATTGACTCACAAATTTTAAACAGTAGCCTGTCACTAAGGGCCCAAGATGCTGTTATTGGATCACTGATTGCCACTCAGGTCAATGATTCTAACATTACACAGTGGAGAGAGGCAGCCCATCATATAGCTAAAGAGGCTGTGGACCGCTAGATAGTTCAGTGAACAGGATTTTGGGTCTGAGATCAGAAAGACTCATCATCCTGAACTCAGATATGGCCTCAGACACCTGTGCAAGTCACTTAAACTTTATGCCTCAGTTTCCTCATCTGTAAAATGGGCTGGAGAAGGAAATGGAAAACTACCATCTTTTCCAAGAAAATCTCAAAAGGGTTGGAGGGGATGAGGGAAAACGGGGACACTGATGCATTGTTGGTGGAGTTGTGAACGAATCCAACCATTCTGGAGAGCAATCTGGAATTATGCCCAAAAAGTTATCAAACTGTGCATACCCTTTGATCCAGCAATGTTTCTATTGGGCTTATATCCCAAAGAGGTGCTAAAGAAGGGAAAGGGACCTGTATGTGCCAGAATGTTTGTAGCAGCCCTGTTTGTAGTGGCTAGAAACTGGAAAATGAATGGATGCCCATCAATTGGAGAATGGCTGGGTAAATTGTGGTATATGAATGTTATGGAATATTATTGCTCTGTAAGGAATGACCAGCAGGATGAATACAAAGAGGCTTGGAGAGACCTACATGGACTGATGCTAAGTGAGATGAGCAGAACCAGGAGATCATTATCACTTCGACAACGATATTGTATGAGGATGTATTCTGATGGAAGTGGATTTCTATGACAAAGAGACCTAACTGAGTTTCAATGGATAAATGATGGACAGAGACAGCTACACCCAGAGAAGGAACACTAGGAAACGAATGTGAACTATTTGCATTTTTGATTTTCTTCCCGAGTTATTTTTACCTTATGAATCCAATTCTCTCTGTGCAACAGGAGAACTGTTCGGTTCTGCAAATATGTATTGTATCTAGGATATACTGCAACATACTTAACATATATAGGACTGCTTGCCATCTTGGGGGGGGGGGGGTGGAGGGAGGGAGGGGAAAAAACGAAACATAAGCCAGTGCAAGGGATAATGTTGTAAAAAATTTATCCTGGCATGGATTCTGTCAATACAAAGTTATTATTAAATAAAATAAAATTTAAATTTAAAAAAAAAAAAAGAAAATCTCAAAAGGGGCCACTGAGAATTAGACTTGGCTGACATGAATGAACAACAGAAGATGTAAAATGATCGGAATTGAATGTTTCTGTTTTGTCCTAGTCGGACTTTGAACTTAGCACCAGGAAAGGTGGATAGTGTATAAAGAGCAGTATAAAGAGTAGAATAAGGAGTGTTTATATATACATATTATAAAGATCAGACATGGCAAATAATAGATTTTGTGAGATTCAGGAAGTTAGGTTAATCTCATTAATCCACTACTTGGAATTTTCCTCGAGTTGGTATATGTATACAGAGAGAAGCAAATGGTGATACAGTGTATTCAGTCTGGACCATAGTCAGAAGATCTTGAATTCTAATCTGGACTTATTAACCTCCATTTATTTCAGTTTCCTCAATCACAAAATGAGAACAATAATACCAATCTCACAAATATATACAATTGTTAAGACCAAATGACATGATATTTGTAAAAAGCACTTAGCATGATGTCTGGCCCAGAGAAGATGTTTTATGAATGTTTATTCTCTGCCTTCCTTTCCATACATTAATGGTCCCTACATGGATATCTTTGGAGTGAAGAAGGCTAGGATTCAAATCTTTTCATTGACAAATGTGTCCATGTGCCTGCAGACAAATTATTTCTCCTATTCATGATTCAGACAAATTCCAAGACTAAAAATTTAAAACTCTTCCTGAGAGTCTCCTCCATCATCTCTACTATTGAGATCCCAAGTCTAGACTTCTCCCTTTGCCTCTAAAATTACATATATATATTTACTAATCATTATAGTATTATCCCAACATTAGCCTAAATTATTATATTTGAAGATAATATGTAATACTAATAAAAGCTGACATTCATACAACATGTGAGACTTGCAAAATGCTTTATATAAATTATCTCATTTTTCCTTTGCAATAACTTTGTGTGTTAGGTACTACTGTTATTTCCATTTCACTGATGAAGAAACATTTAAAAGAAAATTAACTTTGTCAGGATTTCACAAATGTGTCTGAGGCAGGATTTGAAAGCTTGTACCTTTTATGTTCATGCTATCTTCTCCGTTAAAATGTAACCTTCTTGAGGGCAGAGCCTATTTGTGCTTTTTCTCTAAAACACTGTCAAGACTTAACACAATACCTGGCACATGGTAAATGCCTAATAGTTGCTTATTCATTAACTAGTTAAAAGATAACACAATGTAGAAGAATATAATTTGTGCATCTTGATTTTGCACATCAAAATTCACAATTGATTCTTTTGAAGAATGTAGCATAGAGTCCTGAACTTGTAGTCAGGAAACAAGGATTCAAATTCTGCTTGAACAATCTACTAGCTATTGTAAATATCCACAGGTTGGTCATTACCTTTCAATGTCTCCATTTCCTCTTCAGTGGAATAGGAATTATAATTATTGTATATTAAAATTGTAAACTTTAAAACACTTGGTGAATGTGTATTATTATTATTATTATTATTTTCCCAAACTATGATCTCACTGGTGAAGGGACCTCCCTGTGAGGAAACACCCTTTTATGTACTAGGCTGCTTATGTTCTGCAAATTATTGTCTTAGAGATTTCTTTTGGCCACTGATGAATTAAGTAACTTGCCTAGAATCATACAGCCAGGAGGTGATAGAGAATCCAGTTGGTCTTGACTTGGGCTATCTATCCACTCTATCTAGGGTGCTTCTCACAGCTTTAGATCAAATTAAAAAAAAAATTAAGTAATGCAGAAAGGGCAGAAAAGCTAATAATGGGAAATCTTTCATTTCAATTTCAGGGATTTCCCAGGAGGCATTAAGACAATAAGACTCTGCAATGGAGATTCAAGATTGTACAGTGGTAATTCACAAAAGTAGACCAAGGATGAGAAGAAGACAAACATATGGCTGCTAAAGGTACACATTCAAAATATTTACATTAAATTAGGTAGAATGAGTAGTTTCATAAGAAATGTGGAAGACTTCTATGAACTGATGAAGAGTGACATGATAAAACTAAGAGAATAATTTACTTAGTGACATTATCATTATAGAGAAAAATAACTCTGAAATGATTTAGAATTCTAATTAATGCAATGGTCTAATATAGGCCTAGAGAAATGGAGAAGAAACATGTTACCTACCTGTAATCTGAAAGTTAACGGATTTAGAAATCAGAATGACATATGTATTTTGGCATGTGGCCAGTGTGAGAATATGGCAGACTGTACTTGCATATTTGATGTAGTTTTAAAAAATATTCATTGTGGAGTAGAGAGGTAGAAGAGAAATAAAAGAAGTTAATAAAAACAAGATCTTAAAAAGTTAAGTTTAGGGAACATTCTTTTTTAAAACAATATTTTATTTTTTAAAATTACACATAAAGACAATTTTAACATTTGTTTTTTGAATTCAAGAGTAACTTTTTTTTCCAATTACATATAAAGATAGTTTTAACATTTATTTTTGTAAGATTTTGAGTTCCAAATGTTTTTTTCCCCCCTCTCTTCTTTAGCCCTTCCCTCACCAAGACGACAAACAATCTGATTTAGGGTATATATGTACAATCATTTTTAAACATATTTTCATAATAATCATTTTGTGAAAGAAAAAATCAGAACAAAAAGGGGAAAAGCACAAGAAATTAAAAGCAAATAAACAAAAAAGTGAAAATAGTATGCTTTGGTCTGCATTCAGAAGATGATATTTTCTATCCCAAATCTATTGGAATTTTCATATTGATTTTTAATACAATTTTGAGTTCCAAATTTTTTTCCTCTCTCCCTTCCCTCCTGGCTCTCTAAGACAATAAGCAATTTGATATAGATTATATATATGCAATAGGACTTGGAGTCAAGAGGATCTGAGATCAAACCCTTCTTTGGACATGTGTTAGTTATGTGATTATGGCCAAGTCATTTAAAAAAATTGCCTCCCCAAAAATAAATGGGGCATATTTGTAAATATTTTGAAAGATCATCAACTTCTATTATATGACTACTGGTTGAATGAATGGAGTTTCGCTCATTTTTTGCAGTTCATAGTGCCTCAAATACAGTGCTATACAGGAGAGCATGCTTTTTAAATGTAAATATAGAATTTACCTATTTTCATTTAACTAATATTAAATATTAAGGCAGTTTAATGGACAAAGTTTTTTGGATTTCAAGTTGGAAGAACCCTTGTTCTGCCATTGACTAATTGTGTGAGCTGGGCAAATCTAATAAAATGAGAATAATAATGCTAGCACATACCTTATTTGTAAGGTTGTTATGAGAATCAAGTGAGATAATATATAAAAAGTTCTTGGCAAACCTTTGCTCTTTAAAGAAATGCCAGTTACTATTTTTGGAACTAGACTAGGCACTGAGGTCAGAATAGTCCTTGACCTTAAACAACTTATATTCTGGAAGAGAATCAAGATGTATTTGGATATTAGTACAAAGTATAGCTTCTACATTGCAGGTATTAGGGGCACAGCTCCCCAAGATCTGGAAAATTCACATAAAACTTTTTGCCTCTTCTTTTGTAGTGGAAAAGAAAACCCTTTTTTCCCCTTTTATGGGATGTTTATAAATTATAAAATTTATGTTAAATATTTGGTCAGAGGCTCTGTGTCATCTGCAGGCCTTTGTGTGCCATTTGCAGCATCTGCAAAACTGTAGAACTTCCTCCAAATTCCCATATGATTTCTTTGACCCCTGAAATTTTGAAACCACAATGGAGAAAATCATGATATGGAAGGGATAACTGCACAGATAAGACAGTTTTAAGGAGAAAAAGTACTAAATATAGGAGGCCCCAAAAACATATGAAATAGCACTTCAGCTGAGTCTTGAAATTCGGAATTTTAAGAAATAGAGGTGCATGTAGATTCAAAGCATGAGGGACACTCTGTGCAAAATTCCAGAGGCTGGAGATGGATTGGCATTTATAGGGAAAGGCAAGTAGGTCAATTTAGCCAGAATATAGAGTATGTGTAGAGGGAATAATATGAAAAAAGGCTGGAAAGATAGATCGGAATCATTTTGTGAAAGGTTTTAAATGCCAGACAAAGGAGTTTATAGTTTTTTTTTTTTCCTAAGAGACAATAATAGATCCCAGGTTGTAGATTAGACCCCAAAATGTTGAGCTATTCTGGCAGATTTACATCTTCTACAGGACCCCTACATGAGAAAGCCTAAGGGATGTTTTGGAGCACCCCTAGTTAATGGGAGGAAAGTAAAATACATATATAAAAAGAAACTTCAAACAAAAGCCACAGTAACCCAATCTTTCAAATCCAATCTCAGTAATTTTGCTTTCTTTATGCAACTCTTGATGTTTGCATAGCAACAGAAAAGTGGGACAATGCCTTTGCCTATGAAAAAAACAAGACTAGCACCGACATGTAAAATATAAGTGATCAGCAGAAGCATATAGGAGAGGCGGAATGAGAGAAAGGCAGAATCCATTCCTTCTTATTACAGAAATATCATGATTCGCTTAACAAAGAGTTAACTATGTTGTGGTATTTTAATTAGGTTTGGAGTTTGGATTTGATTCAGATAAAAAAATCCTCAACTGCTTATCCCAAGAATACCAAGACTACCCAGACATCTTGGGTCTGCAAAACTGGACTGGGAATCTCGCCCAAACAGGATTTCTGACAATATTCTTGGGACTTCCTTCTTGAATAACAGCTTGAAATTCTGCAAGTGTCAGGAACCTTGTCCCTTTGTTTACTGTGTTCTGGCTGGAAGACATGGAAAATGTGTGGGTGCCTAGTGAAAAGGTATCTAAACTTGTTAATTTCCTTAACAACAACAAAAAATTAGATGAAGATTTAGGGCTTGGTTTTGGTCAAGAGACCAGAGAGAGAGATGGAGATTTTTAATGTGTGTAGGTGGGCTTTTCCCTTTTATCTGTGAATAATTTGTATATGCATGAGCACATTTGCATGTAGTTTTCTAATGCCGAAAACAGTGGCTGGATGTCCACAAATTCTAATTCTTGTGAATAGAGAAACTGACCAAATCTTTGCTGACTTTGACCCCTGTGACTTCCAAGAGACTGCAAAGGTTCAAAGCACCTTCTTTTTAGGTTCTCTCTACAGAAAGGGGGAAGGAAGGGACTCTGATTTCTGAGAGCTAGCACTTAGTAGGTAGTTGACAAATGTTTGATAGATTGGATCTCATAGTCAGAAAGGGTAAAGAAGGGATTTCTGAAAAGTCTAGGGGGGGTTAACATTTTCAGTCCAGGAAATTGGGTGACCTACTTTCTAGGAAAAGTGAATGGAAGGAAAGAATGCATACTAATTACAACACTGAAGAAATTTGGAGTAAGATCTCTCTCTTTGTCTTTTTCTTCCTCTTTCTTCCTCTTTCTCATTCTCTCTCTGTGTCTCTTATCTTTCACTTTTTCTGTCTCTGTCTCTTTCTCTCACTCCTTGTCTCTCTGTCTCCATCTCTGTCTCTGTGTCCCTCTCACTCTCTCTGTCTCTCTCTTCATGGCTCTGTCTCTATCTCACCCTCTCTGCCTTTGTTTTTCAGTGTTTCTGTCTCTTCCTTGGTCCTTGTGTCTCTATCTTTCTCTGTCTCTGTTTCTGTCTTTCTCTTTCTGTGTGTGTGTGTCTCTGTCTCTCTGTCTCTTTCTTGCTCTGTCTCTCTCTCTCTCTCTCTCACATTCTCTCTGTCTCTTTGTGTCTCTGTCTCACCCTCTCTATCTCTCTGTTTCTCAGTGTTTCTGTGTATCGGTCTCTGTGTCTCTGTCTTTCTGTCTCTCTGTCTCTTCTCTCTCTCTCTCTCTCTCTCTCTCTCTCTCTCTCTCTCTCTCTCTCCCCCCCTTCTTTCTATCCCTCCTTTTGTAAATTCTTCTGGCAATCTGGAAAAAGACTATAAAAAAGTGAAATAGATTAAATTGTCTAGGAGTTTACCTGTACCATTCAGTAGTGAAAATTTTTATAAGGAAATTTGCATTTGATTCTCTCCTTTTGATCTGTAGAAATCATATAAAATATGATTTAAAAATAAAAAGTTTTAGAGGTGATATTCTCCTACTTCATTTACCCTGTCATAAAGCAATAGAAATGCCAAACTTAGCAAGTGAAAAGTGATATGGCCAAAGAAACTAAGACCCTTACCTTTTTTGAAGATACTTAATAATCAAATAAAAACAACAATAATAGCAAGCATTTATATAGTGCCTACTGTGTTCCAAGATCTATACTAAGGACTAAACAAATGTTATCTCATTTAATCTTCATAACAGCCCTGTAGGTGCCATTATTATTCCAGTTTTGAAATTGAGGAAACTGGGGTGAATTAAGGTTAAATGTCTTGCCCAAAGTCACATAGCTAGAAACAGGAACTTGGAGCTTTCTGATTCCTACCACCAAACTGTCTACTAGCAAGGTTATGTCCCAGCTGTGTTATATCCTATTCCTGCGTATTTGCTTTTATGGGATTCTTTCTATTCCTCTCCCCATCCGGACCACTTTTAAAGTGCTATCTGTTGTCATTTAGAAAGAACAGAATTAAAATTAACTTGTTTTTAGAAACTATGCTGCTTTATGACCCAAGGCCTTGAAGAAGCAATATTGAATCAGCTATTCAGAGCCCCAGATCTCAAGGGTGTATCTTCTCTTTCTAATCAGTCATCCTATGATTTATGTAGATGATAGCTTGTCTTAGGTTTATGCTATCCCCACTTTTCCTCTATTTCAGTGCTCCCTTATTGTTCATGATCTTTTCCAATAGAAGCCTGCAGGGCTTATTTCTTTACCCTTCTCTCTTTTTCTCTGAAAATAGGCTACCATCCTTTTTCACGCTGTAAAAGTATATAAATATTAGGAATCTTTATTAGTTTTTTTTTTTTTTGGGGGGGGATGGCAAAACAATTGGGTACTAGAGGATCACTTGGTCAAGGGAAGGGCATACTTGTTATTTGGGGTGACTGGCCTAGAGCCTATGATTTGGAATATTCTATAAAGCAGGTGGTGAAACAATAACTAAAACAGTCTTTTCTAGAAATAACATTTCAAGAAGATATTTGTCAGCCTCTCATTAGCTCAGGGATTCTTAACCTAGGGTTCCTGAACTTTTTTTTTTAATTTTTTGATAAGTGTATTTCAACATAATTGGTTTCTTTTGTTTCTTTTGTGCATTTAAGACCATTATTTTGAGGATGGATCAAGAGGCTTTGCCCAGCTGTCAAAGAAGTCCATGCATACACAAAAAGGTTACGATCCCTTGTCACAAGTTGGAGAAATGTAGACTAAATGGAAATATAACTGGGAGGATTTGGAGTTGGTTGAGTGACCTGACCTAAAGAGTAGGGATCAATGGGTTGATGTCAACATGAATGGAGATCTCAAGTAGGGTATCTGAGAGATATTGACTCTGTTCTTGTACTGCGCATCATGTTTATGATGACTTGAAGAGATAGATGGTATTCTTGTCAGATTTTCTGAAGGCACCAAAGGCAATCAAAATTCAAAAACCCTAAATGAAGGATTGCTAAAATGAAAGACCATGTGAAGATTATAACTCATCTGTACATTCTAAGATGAATCTTGATAGGAACAAATATAAAGTGCTTCACTGGGGTTCAGAAAACTCAGCTATGAGAATAGGGAAAGAATTTTTAAACAACAGCTTATAAACAAAAATCTAGAAGTTTTAAACTTCAAGGTCAGTAATGAAGTGAGTACAATATGATAGTCCAAAATGCTGATGAGATTTCAGAATATTATTAAAAATTTAAAATATTTAGTATTTTATTAGTATCTCATAAAATTATTTTAATTAATTTATATTCTGTATAATTATATATTATGCTAACATTTTATACACACATACATGTACATGTAGATATAATGCACACAAGCAATGCACACATTACATATGTGCACACAAACACACATATGTAGATATACACAGGTGCACTCATGAGTATATGCATATCTATACCCACACAAACATATATTTTGTATATATATACATATACATGTGTGAGTATATATATACACACGTATATATACATGTGCACGTGTGTGTGTGTGTATGGTCACCATGCCATAAGTCAGCAATACTTAGTTTCAAATCTCACATCAGGCACTTATTAACTTTATAACCATCAAGCAAGTTTGTTAACCTTTCTGTGCCTCAGTTTTTTCAACTGCAAAATTAGGAGACTAGATTTAATGGCTTTTATGATTCAGTCCCTTCTAGCACTAAATATGTGATCATGCTTTCCTAAATACTAATTTTATTATAACTATGTTGGGAGGGTAGAGAGAGAGAGAGAGAGAGAGAGAGAGACAGAGAGAGAGAGAGAGAGACAGAGAGAGAGAGAAAAGAAGGGAAGAAGAAAAAGAGGAAAGCAGGGAGGGAGGGGGAGAGAAAAAGAGAGAGTAAAGATTCTCTTTCTGATGTGGCATTCAAACTCATGTTTTCTCGATTCCAAGTCTAACATTCCACCCACTATGCCATTCCTTCCCTCTATGATGCACAGCTTTCTCAGTAATATCAAAGTCTCAGTGGAAACCACTGGTGAGGTCCTAGAAGATATAGAATCTTTGAAATTACCTAAGATTTAGGATCTGTGATGAAGATACGAGAACAATCTTAGGGTAGTCAACCTAATGAAAGGAGAAAACATGTTTAAAGTGTTTTATTCCTCTTAGTTTATGGTTTTAAAAACTGTTTTTCTGATCCTGTGTAGACACCAAAAAAAAAAATCACTATTTGAAAAAAGAGATAGGTTAGGATTACATATATACAAATATATATCCACATATCTACATATATCTATATATCTTCACATCTCCTTTCAAACTGACTAAAATGACTTGGACATGATAAATTCCCTGGAAAAATGTAACTTAAGGGGGAAAATGAAAAAAAAAAACTGTTTAGTATTGGCTTTGAGATTTCCCCCTTTTACTTTTTAAATTGCTATTATCAATTAGAAATGGAAATGCTTCTGATGCCACTTCAAAGTCAGTACATACTATTGGTGTCATTTATCCAACTCCCTAACATGGTTTTTTGCTACCCTGAGTTTGCTTTAGTGTTAATGATGTGCTTCAATCAACTCTCCTTTTCATTTTAAAAATTGTTTCAGTGCTATCATCTTTTTACATTTTGTAGAAGTACAATTTTCTATCTTGAACATTAAGTAATTTGACAAGTGTTAAATATCTATGTAAATGAATGAAATTATATATAGATATTTTAATGTTTCACAATGCAATGTATATATATATACATATATATATAAATGTAAAGGAAGATAAATGGCAACACCTGTTAATATGATTGGAAATTATATTATTGTGAAGTTATTATCCTAAGAAAATAATTATGCTACAGTATAATTTTAAGGCAATTGAGATAAGGCTATCTGAAAATCTCCTCAATAATTTGTTCATAATGGTACAAAGTTGAAGAACAACAACCTACAAAAGAAAAGTCTTTGTATTTGAGTCTTTTTATTTCCCCTTTGAAAACAAAATACAATTTCAGAAAGAATGATGGTATAACATTTTTAAAGTAATAGAAACTGTGAAGGTGCTAGTTTAGTGCCTCATTATATTTTTCAGATTGCTATTCTTATATCCTAGATTTCTTTTAACTAGTTAACTACTACCAACCAGAGTACATAGAAGACTTCATGGAAAAAGGTTCTTTGTGGGTTTTTTTTTCCTGTGTTCTGGGATAAAGATGAAGCAAAGAGAGTGTTTCAGTATATATATGATGATCTAGAGCAGGGTCTCTTAACCTAGGGTTTATGGATGCTTAAAGTTCCCATGGATAGATTTCAAGGGGTTTGTGAACTTAGATTGTGAATTTGAAACAAAAAGTCACTTTCTTTATTTCAGGGTAACTGATTTCTTTTGGATTTTATTTTATGTATTTAAAAACATAATTCTGAGAAGTGATTTATGGATTTCATCAGACTGCAAAAGAATCCAGAATACAAAAAGTGGGTGAAGAACCTTACTTTTGAGTCTTGATCTTATCTCTGGCGACGGATCCTTCTACAGGATCCTGGTTCTTGCCTCCTTTAACTGAAAGATTCAGTGTCATTTTGGACCATTGAGGAATGCCCTTTTGGGATTTGCTTTTTGAAGCTGGAAATATATGGAATCATCCTTTCCTTCCACAGCTTGCCTCAATACAATAGTATCTTGAATGAAGTTTGGGAAAAGGAACTCCTTAATCCTTTGTTTTATTGTGTATGCTAGATCAGCTGTTTTTTCCCCCTAGAAATGGTCAAGAATTTTTACTTTCTACTCTTTGCTATCTTTACAGAAACACTGAAGGAAGGAAGGAACCTTGGAAGCCATTTAGCTGAGCCCATGCTTGAGCCAGATTCTATCCACAGAATGTCCATTTAACAGCACGTGGCAGCCATGTGTTTGGTAGGGTGGGGAAAGAAATGGGGTGGTGGTGAATTCTCCTGGTAAAGGGAGGCCACTGTTACTTGATTAATGAATGATAAGTGATTGAAATGACAGCTGGAACTTTTAGGCAGTTGGAATAAGCTCATGACTTATTTTTAATAGCATCTACCTGATGGGGTAGGGAGAAGGAAGGAGAAGCATGTACACATTCAAATATTATTTAAAAAATGATTAAAAACATTAATATAAATGAACTGTTGCTATCTACTCTGATTTTGGCCTCACCATGAAAAGTAATTTTGAATCTAGAAGCTTGCTGACACAAAAGAAAAAAAAAATCATTTCCTCCCAAATTTCAAAATTACCGACATCTGCTAGATAATTATCTTTCCATATATCTAGATAACCTTCAGTTACATGAAGCCTGTTCCTATGCACAAAAAGTGAAGTGGAAAATGGAAGCAATTATCTGGAGAATTCAAGCCAGAAATCATTTTTGCCTTAATTATCTGGATAGTTCAAGCGTCACTTGGCCTAAACCATACAAAAGAGTTGCCTTTATTCTCTACATTACCCTGGTTGGGTACATAAAATCTTGATGGAGATGGATTTTCCAGGTAGCTCAAACCCCTAGATCAATTTTGGGGGACTGAATTTTCCTAACTATCCCCTTGGCCAAATTTGGTGGGCAATCTCCAAGTCTCTCCTTCCCTTTGTGTGGTAAAGCAATCAGAATGGACGACGTGAAACTCACTATGGTGGGACTGTTTGTCACAGACAGTCCATACAATTAATCCAGGTGTGCCACAGGTGCACGACAATCTGGATAGATTGTTAGAACATCCATCTGTGGTCCATCCAGTCAGTTGTGCCATACTGGCAAAGCCATCCAATCTACTCAAGACAAGTGGCTCATTGCTCCCATACCAAACGCCGAATTCATTTGATTTTACTGCCATGTACTCTATTTGCAAGATACTGAAAAATACCTATATTGAATTATATATAGGGATAAACAGTTCAAAAACTATGAAGTGACTGAGTTGGAGTGAATCTCAGGGGCCAGTAATTCCAAATCATAACTGAACATGATTCCTCACCACACTATATTTAGCAAGTGGCCAACCAAATTCTGTTTGAAGATTGGAAAGTCAGGAGAGACACCTAACTGCCAAGCTGATTTGTTCCACTTTGGCTTTCTCTGATGGTTAGGAAGTCCTTTCCAATATCATGCTTAAGTTTACCTTCTGCCACTTTCACCCATTGCTAGTTCTATCTTCTGGGGCCAGGCAGGACAAGTCAATCCATTCGTCCACATGGCAGCCTTTCAGACTCTACCAGTCCTGAATTGTTTGTAAAATATTCTTTTTTTTCAAGCAAATAGCATGGTTCCCCATGACCTTGCCTTCTGGGAGAAACTGGCTACTGTGAAATAAGCTAGCTGTAATTTGGATCCTCAGTTTGGTTCATTCACCACCAACAGACGTGGCCTACATCTGGGCTTTCAGCTTAAAGAAATCTTTGTGACTTGGTATGAAAAAGACAAATGTATCACACACTCCATTCATAATAACAAATGAAGGTTCTAACAAATGGTTTTTATTGTAGTAGCACTTATTACTTCCCAATTTTGATAAGCATTTACGTTTCTCATTCAGAATTACTTCATTCATTTTGGTAATAAAGGAAAAAAGCAATGAATTAGAAGTTTGATTTAAAAGTCTCTGTTTTGCTCCAGATAAGCTCCTAAAAAGACATTTGTTGAAGTTACTTAAGACCAGATTTTTAGAAGCTTACTGCTAATTTGAACTCTATCAGACGAACACACATATGTGCACCCGGTTTCCAACACAAATCAGGAGGCATGAATAATTGATGTGCTTTTGTGCTCCAACATTTTCATTAAATTGAAGTCAGCATTTAGACTCAGAAGTTTTGGAACTGGCCCTCAATCTGTAACATGGTTACCTTAAAATTTTTTTAATGAATTAAAGAATATGATTGACAGTTTCTTTTCATACAGATATTCACGCCGATTGAATGGAAAAGAGTAAAAGATCTAACATTAATCTTTTTGGTCCTGATTTTTAACTTCATCAGTGGATGGAACTTCTCATGTTAAGATTCCCTCCTCTAATGCAAAAGATTGAGCCCTAGACCTGGACTCAGGAAGATTCATCTTTGTGAGTTAAAATCTGTCCTCAGACACTTAGTAGCTGTGTGACTCTGGTTAAGTCACTTCCCCTGTTTGCCTCAATCTCCTTATCTGTAACAGGAGTTGCCAAAAGAAATAAAAAAGCAAATATCTTTGTCAGGAAAACCCTATATGGGATCACAAAGAGTAGATCATGATTGAAAAATGACTAAATAACAACAATAAAATATGTCAGGTATTGTGCTAAGCATTGAGTCAAATGTCATGTGATGGATAGCAAAGTTATTTCCTAAATGCTATTGTTCTGAGGATTATGACACGATGACAGAGTAAGTCAGGAAATTCCAAGTTAAAAGTTGGAGCAAAATAGTGGTCCTCTTGGGACAACTGGAGAAGGTCTGAAGAAAGATATCAGGACAGAGATTTGACTTTTTTGAGGTGTAAATACCTCCAGGCTAGTTCCTCTGGAACAGCTGGGACTGGTGAGGTTGGTTGGTAGCCTCGCCACAGGAAAACAAATGACAAGAGGCATCTGAGCTAGGGAAGACTGAGGGAACCTTTGCCAATAAAGGAATGCCAGGCTCAGCTGTTCTGATGAACTGGGACCTGGGTGAGAAGGAACCAGTATATATGTAGTGAATGCAGAAACAGTGGGGCAGGAACACTATTAGTTATGGGTACTTATAGGAGAGTGGAGTTCTTGATTTCAGTTCCAGACTAAAGAGGAAAACTGAAAAAAAGGCTTGAAACCAGAGGCACAATGCTTACCAAGCCTAGAGGTGATTACATTAATAAGCTGATAGGAATTAAGAAAAAAAATGAGCAGGCAAAGGGGAAAGAACCCAACCATAGAAAGCTACTATAGGAATAGGGAAGATCAGAGTTCATCTTGAGAGGAGAATCTGAACTTAAAAATAAAGTCCGTTCTATCCCAAAAAGTAATGTCAAATGGTCACTTGACACAAAATAATGCATGGAAGAGAGCAAAAAAGACTTTAAAAATCAAATCAGAGAGATTGAAGAAAAAAAATTTAAATAAGAAGAATCCAAGAAAAGCAAGAAAACAGTGAGAAGAAAGTCAACCAATTAGAAAAAAGAGAATCAGAATCTTAAGGCAGAAAATGACTCTTTGAAACCTAGAATTGGGCAAGAGGAAGCCAGCAAAGTTGGCTAAATATATAAAGAACATATAACCAAAACAACATATAAAGAGTTAAAAAAAAAAAAAAAAAACAACAGAAGAGAATGTGAGTCAATTCATAAGACCTGGAGAATAGACCAAGAAGAGAAAATAAAGAATAATAGGATTCCTAAAAGTTACAATCAGAAAAAAAAAATCTTGATACACAATACAAGATAGAATTAAAGGAAATTATTCCAAAGTGTTAGAACAAGAGGAGAAAGTAGAAATAGGAAAAAAAAATCCATCAATCACCATCTGAAAGAGATTCTATAAGGAAAACTTACAGGAAACTCATAGCCAAATTCCAAAACCCAGGTCAAGAAGAAAATATTAGAAGCAACAACAACAACAACAAAAAAATCCCCAAAACAATTCAAATACAGCAGAACCACCTTTATAATCACACAAGACCTAGTAGTGGCTACACCAAAAGACTGCAGGTCTTGGAACACTCTATATCAAAGAACAAAGAACTGGGGTTGTGGCCAAAAATATCATACCCAGCAAAGTTAAGCTGAATTCTGAGTAGAAAAAAAGGATATTCAATGAACTGTCAGACTTTCAGGATTTTGTTGCAAAAAGACCTGAACATAATAGAAAATTTGACATATAAGATCCAAGAGAAATAAATATAAGGTTAACATCAAAGACTAATTACAAGGGACTCGATAAGGACAAACTGTTTATGTTTTATATGTGGAAATGTAAACTGTACGTCTAAGATTGTCATTAGTAATTGGATAGTTTGAAAGAAAGATTGGGGTAGAACTGATTATGATGTGATTCAAAAAAGCAAAATTGTGTAAGAAAACCAATGGAATTAGATGGGGGAGGATGACTAGTGGTTCTGGAACACTACTTTCTTTGGGAATGGAATATCTAAAAGAGTATAAAGGTTTTAGAAATTGGAAAGAATTAAAAAGATAAGGGGATGGGGGGACTGACAAAGGAAGGATTTTTAGAGGGAATTCTACTCAAATCGGATCAGGATTAAAGAAAGAACAACATATACATTTAGAAGGGAATAAAAGTCTTCAAAATTTATAAAGAAATAAGAGGATAAGGGAATAGGATGGGAAGGGGTATAGAAGGGTTTGTAGATAAACAGAAATGTGATAAAGAGGGAACAATTTATATTTGGAAGGCTATAAAAGTCTTAAATTCAGATAGAAACAAGAGGATAAAGAGAAAGAATGAGGGGTGAGGAAAAGGGAGGGATCTTTGGAGAGGGAATAGGTTAAGTAATAGGAGGGCAATATAATGTTTAGAAAAGTAAATGCAGAGGAGTCAGGACAGATAGGAAATGAAAGATACAAACATAATAAAGATTAGGAGTAGAGTTTATTAAATTAAAAAACAAAGCAGGGGTAGTAATCATGATCTCAGACAAAGTTAAAGCTAAAATAGATTTAATCAAAAGAGAAAAAATAAGGAAACTATACTATATGTCGACAATATTGATTAATATTGTTTTAGAATATTTAAAATTACTACATGGTATCAGATTGGAATATCACTGTAGTATAGGAAATGATGAGTTGGTGGATTTAGAAAAATATGGAAAGATTTGGACTTATATAGGAAAGGCTTATCCACTTTCAGAGAATGAGGACAAATAAACATAGTATGACCTTCCACAGAAATATGTGAATGTTTATTTGAATATTTGTACAAGATTATAGATATCTATGTATGTGAATTTGTATGTATGTATGTGTACACATGTGTGTGTTTTCATACTTTATTATAACCTTCTTGAGGGAGGTGGGAGGAGAAAGAAGAAAAAAAAAACAATAAAATACAGCAGAGAACAAAAGAAAACCTATAAAATGTCAAAGATGGACAGCCCTGAACATAACATGCTGTATAGGCTTTCTTAAAGTGGAAATGTATTGCCTTATTTTTTGAATCCTCTTATGTTCTGTACATATGGTAATGTTTGTCTTTTCCCTTTGTTTTGTATTTAAGTTTGTTAAAAAATAAACACGCTTAATTAAAACATGTTATTGTTCAGAGAAAGTTTGGGATCCTTTTGGAGTAGATCTTTTCAAGTTAAGGAATCATAACTTAAAAAAAAAAAACTTGCAAAACTCTTTAGGAGTGTCACCTAAAGATCCAGTGTCTGGTACATTGCAGTGCTTAATAAATGTTTATCAAATGATTGACTCAAATATCCTCATTGCAATACTGTGAGGTTTTATTATCCTTAATTTTCAGATGGGTTCACCTGACTCCACAGCAGGCGTTCTATCCACTATGCCATCTAGCTGCCCCCATCATTTTTCAGATGGGGAAACAAAGACTTAGAGAGATTTGCATCAATTGCCCAGGATTACACAATTGATACCTATTGGAGGTAGGATTGAATCCCAAATTTTCTTGACTTTAAGTCTAGTGCTCTCTCCACTAGTCCATAAAAGATATATTGTGCTGCCTCTACTGATGAGCTTAGTAAAAAATAAAATCTCTTCAGACTTTTAAACAGATTTTGCATATGGTGTTTGGTGCTGGCAATGGAATAAGGACATTAAAAAGGAAACAAATAGTAACAAATTTTTTCTGAAGCAAATGAAATGTATGCTTTGTCATTCATTCCTTGTTATTTGATAATTATTTAAAAAAAAAAACAACTCCCGTGATTTATAAATATAATAGAAAATAAAATATTTTTACTTTGTTATTCTCTACTTTTTCCTAGGATATAATTTATAATCTATATCATCTTTGATGATGACATAGAAAGTCTAGCTTGAAAAAAAGCCAGGGCAGTCAATGGGATCATGTATTCCATTTCTCTAGTACTCTACCATCAGAAAAATGCCAAGAGAGTGACTTGTATTTCTGTCCTTCACTGATAAAGTAAAAGTGATGGGATTTGTAATATTCTGACCTCACAATTAGATGAGCATCAAGAATTCATAGGTCAATGTTTATAAAGCACAACTCATGAATGACTATCATTAAAGTCAACATGTTAATGACCCTTTATTGCTTATAATAAACATTCATTTGCTCTCTAGAAATATTCTATACATGGTCCCTTATGCTACTAATCCCAGAAAGAAGTTCAGCAAAAAGAATTAGCATCCATGGAAACACTAAAACTGATATTAAGAGTAAATGTCTCAATAAACTTTGTATGAAGGTGATTTTTATCATTCTAGATTTAGAGATGAAGAACAGAGTAAAAGATGTTTAGCCTCAAGAAGAGACTTGTGGGGAATATGATAACCTGTCTTTAAGTATTTGAAGAACTGTCATGTTGAAAAGAGATTATTTTTTTTTCCTGCTTGGCATCAGAGCCCAGAACTAGGATTAATGGATAGAACTTGAAAAGAAACTAATTTCAGCCTTATGGCTTGGATGGAAATGAAGGTAAAAGTCCTAGTAATTATAGCTATCCAAGAGTGAAATGGCTGTCCATGGGAGGTAGTGAGTAACCTCAAAGAAGTTCTTCAAGCAGGATCTGGAATTTCATTTGTTGGGTATTATATAGTGACCAATTCTTGTTCAGTTATTGGTTGCTTTTGCTGACCTTTGGTGTCTTATCTAACTAATAAATTTCATGATTCAGTGATTTAGATAAAATGTGCTTACATAAAATATGATGCTATACTTTGGTTCTTAGTTTTAATTTTAGAATATAAACAAAAAAATAAAATTGTTTTCATAACTGTAGGTGCTTAATAAATGCCCTTTAATTGACTAATTCATGCAAATAGAGTGAATGTATGAAAAATGCATTAATTTGGTTCCACTTATTATGTTCCACTAACTGTGCTAACTGCTGATGATACAAGTACAATTATCCCTTCCACATTATGATGTCCTTGCAATCTGAAAAATCCACATAAAAACTTTCCGCTCTCCTGTGGTAACAGAGAAGACTGAATTTTTTCTTTTTCTTTTATGGGATATCTGTAAAATTAGGGTAGGTATCTAATCACAGACTCTGTGTCATCTGTTGACATTCCCATGTCATCTACGACTTTTGCAAAACTCCTCCCAGATTCCCATTTAATTTCTTATGCCAACTATCAACATTTCATAAATGCAATGGGAAAAAAGGCAATGTGGAAGGAATAAAGGTAAAAATAGTATCTACTCCCATGGTTGGAGAAATAACAGAGAGAAGTGGCCAAGGAGAAGAATTTTTATCCAAAGTCAGAGTTAATGGCATTGGAGTCCTGAGAGTCAATTTCAAAATAATGCTTTTAAATTTTCAATGCATTTTGAATCTCTCAACTCATTAATACTCCTATGGAGATAGGTATTAATCAATTAATCAATCAATCAACAGGGATTTAATCATCACCCACTCTGTGCTAAGCATAAAAACATAAAGATGTCCATGAAATAGTCCTGGCCCTCAGAAGGCTTACAATCTGTCAAGGAAGACAATACATCCGTTTGTAATAATGTGCAAAATAATTGTCTGTCTTTCATAAAGTTTACCAAAAAGAAGTTAGCAGAGAGTGGAATCCAGGTATCATAATGTTCCAGTTTTGGTACCTTCCCAGGAGTCCATACCATCAGTGGGCATTCTTGGGTGGCAGGGAAGCTAATAACTTCCTCTGACAATAAATGAACTTAGAGTTCCTTTGCTCACAGTTAATCAGGCTCTAGTATCCCAATCATTTCTTAAATTAGAGAAGAAAAAAAGGTAATGTTTGGATATGAAGAACCTGAGGCTAAACTGAAATGTGCAATGTGACCTGGAAAAGTAAGGCAATTATCACCTCATTTCAGGCCAAAAATCACTTTCCTCTGAAATACCAAAATGATTAAAGTAAAAGTATTATGTTTTTTAAATGATCTGGGCTGCTGCCTTTCGCCACTCTTCACCTTGTACTTGTGGATCCTGGCAAAGGGAGTCACTATAAATAATGCAGATAGATTTGGTGAAGACTTGGTCTCCCCACTGGGGCCTTTCATCTGTTCTAGCTACTCCAAAGGACTTGGGCATGAGTCCATATCCATAGACTGTTCATAGCCTTTAACCACTGTGTTAGACAGTCAATCAAGTGTTTATTGAACACCTACTCACAATGTGCTTTGCACAATAATTAGGACCACTGCTACCCTGAGAAGTTCAAAGAGAGGAAAAATAATATTTTTGCCTTTGCGGAATACAGATATTCTTATGGTGTTCCAAGAGTTTACAAAATACTTGACATATGTGGTCTCTTTTAAATCTCATGAAACATTGGGGAAGTAGGAAATACAGGTATCATTATCCCCTCTTTTCAGAGGAATAAACTAATGGCAGAGGTGAAGGAACTAGTCCAGAGTTATACAGACTGTCAGCATAAGAAGCAAGTACAATATTCTATGTATGACATTCTACCTCTCCAAATGTATGAAGTAAAACATTAATAGAAAAAAAGTTGAAAAACAGTTTTTTTTCCCTGTCATAAATCCCTTTGACATTCTGCAAAAGCCTATGGATCTCCTCTCAGAACAATTTTTTTACATGAATAAAATAAAATACATTGCTTTACCAAGGAAAGCACACATACATAGTGTCTCAAAAGGCTTAGTCCAGTTTTAAGCATTATCAACTTAAGATAATTAAAATGTAAAGAGATGTAAAATAGCATTTAAATAGTGATTGTCCTTTATAAATATAATCTCATTTTTTTTCTCATAAAAATGGTGGGATATAGGTGTTCTCATCTCCATTATATGACTTGCTCAGGATCAAATATCTAAGACAAATTTTCCTAATTCTCTGTCCAGTGCTCTATCTATTACATTCAGCTGCTCTCTGTCTCTCTTTTTTCTGACTGCATTTATCTGTGTTTGTCTCTCTGGGTTCATGCTTGTATCTCTCCCCTTCCTTACTCTGCCTCCTTCTTTCCCATTTTCTGTATATACCTATATTATTGTGTGTAATCCCTATCTCTATATTTATTTCTCACTGTGTATAGATTTATACATACATATATGCACATGTTCACATATATAGATATACACAATCACATACATATATACATACATGTATTATCTGTATAAAGTATGTTCAGAGATTCCAAAAGAAAGAATCTCTTTGGAGAAAATTTTTTGAGAAGTTCTTAGAAAATGTTGGGCAAACAGCTAGATTTGGAATGAGGACGACCTGCATTTGAATTTTGATGCTAATCAAGTGCTTAACAATGGATGAATTAATTAAACTTTTCCAAGTCTCAATTTCTTCCCTGGGCAAAGGAGCACTAAAAAAATCTGTAATACCTCCTCCTAAGGGCTGAATACTCTGTGTGTATCTATGTCTTTGCTTTCCTATAGATCATCCCTCATAGCTGGAATATTTTTCTTCCTTAAAGCTTGTTGGAATCCTTCTCACTTCTGGATTATTCCACACCAAGTCACCAGCATGCTGGGTATCATCCCTATCTCCTTTCTCCTGAAATTAAGAACTCTGCTCCTACATAGAACAGGAGCAGAAGATTTAGGTTCAAATATCAGCTCTGCTATTTTCTACTTAAGTGAGCTTGGACAAGACATTTCAATTTTGTTTAACAGTTTCTTCACTTGTAAAATAAGTATACCCATTATGAAGATGGGAAAGTTGAATCTGAGAAATGTTAAATAAATTGCCACAGTTTCACAACTAGACATGTGGGAACCCAGGTGTCTTCTGACTCTTAGGCAATTATCCTTTTTTCTGCAACAATTGGTTATTGTGGGGCTGAGAGGCAGAAGAGACCATTGGACCTAGGAGATTCCCTTCAAAGCATGCTATTCCAGTGGGTAGGATTTTAATGACTAGTCAATTCGAGTGACGGTTGTCATCACTAACACTTCTAATGGCATCTAAGGGAGCCACATAATGGAAAACCTGTTGGTCTATATTTTGAACTTTACTGGTGTTTAGAGAACCATTTGATGAGGGTTAATGAGTGAGAAAGAGTCATGTTGGAGTGAGTGAAAATCTAGCAAAAATAGTATACCTATGGTATCTGACATGTCTGGTAATTTACTATTATACTTTCTCCTCCTTTCCCTTTCTAGTGGAGATCAGACCATAGAATCATTGATCTCAGAACTGATCATAGAATCATGGTTAAAGATTAACTGATCTAGGATCGTATTTTATGGCAGGACATTTTGGTCCAGAGAGACAAACACTGAATTTTCCAGAATTGAGATAGACCTCCTGTGAGTTAGCCTAGTTCTGCTGATATGAACAGTGGGCACCAGATGTATTTTCCCAACCTTAGAGAGGAGGTCCAATGTTGGGCATTAGGAATATAATATACATTAGCCTGTAGTTTCCAGAATTTGCTTTTTCTTTACAGAACATATATTCAGTCTTCATGATTTGTTGCTCTTCTATCAGAATGATTTGCTCACAACTTTAGAAATGGAAAGGGAACATTGATTGGATTATAACTCAACCTACTACCATCATTCTGAATTTCTTCTTCTGTCTTCCATCCATATTATCAAAAGTTGGAGAATCTCAGTGATTCTCCAGGCCAAATCAAACCTGAGCACAAATCTTATTTACAGCAACCCTGCCAAATGTTTACTGACCCTTCTATAAACAGGGCTGCTGTAGTAGCGAGTAAGAGAGTCCACTCATCTTTGGAGTTTTGAACATTTAAGATTAGGACCTAAAAATCAGCTGCTGCACAAGAGTTTATTACTCATTTCAATATACAAGTAACAATTAGTCAAGTCGCGCTTACTATGTGTGAAACTGTGCTAAGTGGTGGGAATATAAAAAAAAGGCAAAACAAAAACAAAAACAAAAAAACAAAAGAAAACAATACCTATCCTCAAGGGGTTAATAGTCTAATATATCAATCAATAATAAAATTAGCAATCATCGAACATCTACTTATTATGTGCAAGAACTATGTTCAGGGTTAGAGATAAAACAGCTTTTGCTCCTAAGCAACTTAAAATCTCACCATGTATGAGAAGTCTTTCTCAGTCCTTAATATTAATACCTACGTGTCTAGTTCTTTACATATTGGCTCTTCCTTTAGATTGTAAGCTTCTTGAAGGCAGGTATTATTTTTGCCTTTCCTTTTACCTTCAGTGCTTAGAATAGTGCCTGACACATTTTTATTGTTCAGTCCTTTCAGCTATGTTCAACTCTTTGTAACCTCATTTTTTTTTTTTTTTGTTTTGTTTTGGTTTGTTTTTTGGTAAAGATATTGTAGTAGTTTGCCATTTCCTTTTCCAATTCATTTTACAGATGGGGAAACTGAAGCAAACAGGGTTAAGTGACTTACCCACGGTGACTCAACTAGAGTTTCTGAAATAAGATTTGAACTCAGATCTTCCTGTCTCTAAGCCCAGTGCCCTCTCCACCGTGCTACCTCGCTGACATATAGTAAAGATTTAATAAATGCTTGTTGGGGATAGACATACTAATGAAGGGACTACATGGATGTAGGATCATAGAGCTGAAAGAGATTTCAGAGGTCAAGATAAAAAGACTTTTACAAGCTATGTGCAATAATAGTCATTAAAGTAGCTGATATTTTTATAGTCCTGAAGAATAGAACTGAAATATAGTCTCATAGTATTAAGGATAGTGCTCAAGGATGGTACATAAAGCAGAATTCAAGTGAGTATTATAAAAATGTTGGAGACAGTGTGATTGGCTAAAGATTGGAGGAAATGGAAGAGCACTGGGAAGAGAAGGAATTCTTAATGTGTCAGATCTGGGATTCAACAGGGAAATGAAATGAAAAACAAACTAACAAAAATCACAAGGATTGAGATCTATAAAGACAACCAAGTCATGAATGACTAGAGCACTGAAGACTTGAACTTAAATCCAGCCTTACATGCTTATTATCTGTGACCATAGCAAGTCACTTTACCTATGTTTATTATAATTTCTCCATCTATGATATGGGGTGGATAAAATAGCACTTATCTCTCAGGGTTATTGTGAGGATTAAATAAAATTATTTGTGAAGTGCTTTGCCAGTCAATTAACATTTATTAATTGCTTACTGTGTATCAGACACTGAAGTTACAATGAAAGGCAAAACATAGTCCCTACTATCAAGAAGTTCACAGTTAAATAGAGGAGCTAACTTGTAAGGAATTGTTATTTGTTCTTCGTTCTCCAAGAGGAAGATGGCATCAGAGAGGTGATGTCATGACATGCAAGTGAATTGGATTTAAATGAGGGAGGGATGTGCAAGGTCACCTGCCTCACTTTCCCTTCCAGAGACATCAAGGTCCAGTGGCAAGATATGGATCAGGATGGCTGGAGATGCCCAGGATGCAATGGGAAACTGTGACTTTTTAAAACTAAGGTCTTTAATAGGTCTCAGTTTGATTGAGACAATACCCATTCAGTGGTTAAGGGTAAGTAGCAATTGAAGTACAATCAAACTATATATATATATATATAAATTTAGTAACCAACAGGAACAAAGCAATAGGACTAAGGGGGGATGGAGAAAGCCTTCCCAGACTGTAAGATTTTAGCTGGGATTTGAAGAAAGCCAGAAAAAGCAGGAAGCAGAGATGAGACAGTAAAGCATTCCAGTGCCAAATGCTATATAAAATGCAACATTGATAATGATGATGATGATGATGATGATGATGAAGATGATGCAGCAGTAACTTTAGGGCATGGATCTATGGGAAACAGAAAAAAAATAAGAGCCTACCAAAAGAACATGGATTCTAGAGAAGTCCCTGATGGAAATCGTTTGGAGCAACATTGTTAAAATTAGTTCATTTCACTATTACTATTTTAATAGGGATTTCTTTTACATCTATTATATTAGTGTATAACTTTGAACTTTGAACAGAACTTGTTTGTCACCTTTCTTTTATTTTTGTGGTCATTGTGTTATATAGACTTATAGTTAGAAAAAGGCTCTGAAGTGATCAGCTAACTCAAACCCCTCATTTTACAGGGAAGGAAACAAACAGAAGGCCCTCGAGGTTAAGTGACTAGCCTAAGGTCACTAAATAGCAAAGCTGGAATTCAAACTCTTGGATAGAGATGCCAAATCAAGCTCTCCTGCTGCTACAATTCTGATGGTTTCCTCAAGTATGAAAGATGGAACGGGAATTTGTTTAAAAGAAAAAAAGAAAATCAAATCATTTTTCCCCTCTCCAAACCATGCAATTTTATTTTCAATATTTTGGTAAAGCAACATAAAAAAAAAATTTCATCATTCTTTTCACTGCATGAACATTCTTGTTGAGTTTTCAATACTAGGTGTCTTAAATACTATCCACCCCTCTCCATCAAATTTTAAATTAATGTAGCAATATTGTGGCAATCACACTATGCTTTTTTTTTTTTTTAAACCAGAACAATTATATCTGTGTTCCCTGGCAGGATTGCTGAATTTGTAGTCAGAAGACTCATGTTTGAATTTTGCCCTGTGATTGGCTAGTTCTCTGATGTGATACAAGTTACATTTCTCCACTGAGTCTCAGTTTCCTCAAATGGAAAAGGATAGATTGGACTATAAGACTCTAAACTCAATTACAACTTGAAACTGAAGAATTTACACATTCACTTTTTGCCCTACTTTTCCTCCCCATACAAATATGGAAAGAATAAAAAGCTTTTGTCCCATTTTGTTGTTTTTATATTGGTCTGTTTTATTATTTTTTGTATCAAAAATGATTCAAAATAAAATTAATTTATTAAATGAAAATATTAATGATCTAGCAAAAGCACAGTTTTCTTCCAAATAACATCTTATTAAATCTCTTAAGTGTTTATTAATAAATTATTTTCAAAGAATGAGCCCTGGCTAACTAATTAAAATAGGATTTGCAGGGCTCATTTTTTGTTGTTGTTGTTATTTGTTTTTGTTGTTTTCTGTTTCTTTGCTTTTCTTTTGTTTTTTGTTTATTTGTTTGTTTTCAGAAGGCAATGGACAGAACACTGACTGAAGTGTCAAGACCTAGGTTTAAATCTTTCAAGTTTCAAGTTTTCTGGGCCTTACTGCCCTTATGTATTTAACAAGAGAATTGAACTTGTGTCTCTTGAATGAAGACTAATCTTTGCTTAAAAATACCCCTTAATAGTATTAGTTTGTAAGAAGTCACAAATATGAAGATTAGGAAGGTAAAGGAAATGATGGAGCATGAAGAAAGTAGAACCTTCTACCCCAAATAATGTATGCACTGATTGGTACTATATCAATAAAGGTAAGATCATATGAAGATAAAATTCAGGTTAAATATCTTCTTAAGATGATTACATATAGCTTTCCCCCACACTTAATTTTACTAAATGAAAATTGAGAAAGTGTTCCATATAATCATCTACAATCACTTTTTAAAATGCTCTTTAGCTGTTTTCATTTCTTTATTTATGTGGATACTTTCTTTTGATTCTGCCCTCAATTTTTTATCTTACACTGGTCAACACAAATTGAAAAATTTATCCCTTAAAAATGGTTTACTTGTGGATAATTCTTAAATAATGCAAAAGAAAGACTTGTTCCAAAGAAAAAAGTATATTTCAAAAAATTATCAGGAGAGTTTATTTCCAAAACCACACATTTATTTGTTCCTCCTACATTGTTTTACTTTAAAATCTAGATGGATGAACAAGTCTACAAGACCAACTTGATTATCTAGAACAGAATATCTAACTGGTGGCCTTCAGAGAATCAATGAATTAATTGGGTATTTGGGTAGTTGGATAGTTGGGAGGGAATTTTGTGATCTTTTGGTTCAATTCATTGCTGAAAAAAATGGTTCCCTATTATAATTTCCTAATAAATAATCAACTGCACTTTATCTGAAGATCTTAGAGAAAGAGAACTTTCTATGTCCCAGAGTAGGCCAGGGTACATTTCCAGTTGTTAGGAAGTTTTCCTTTACATCAATCCTAAATATGCATCTCTGTAATTTCTACATGGTTCCCTTAGTTTTCCCTTTTGGAGCCATGATCAATCCCTCTTGCAAATGATGCCCCTTCAAAAACTTGACTCTTCTTTTTTTCTTTTTCAACCTACAGCAGGAATTCAATAATGGCCATCAATACCCTGGTGGCCCTTCAGCTTACCCAAATCTTGCCAGAATATAATGTCTCAAACTAAATACAACTCTAAAGAAAAGATTTGTATGAGGTTGAGTATAATGTACCTCATCTCTAGTACCTCTCTCTAGTTGAATACTCTCTAGTACCATAAATTATACTCTTTTAATAAAGTCTAAGAATATATTTGCTGCCTTGAATCACATTGTCTTATTTGAGAGATAATAACATCCATAACTAGATGGCTAGAAGGTTGGAACTAGAACCAGAATGGCCTGAGTTCAAAGTTCAGCTTAATATTTACAGCCATAGAGTTTGGGGCAAATAACTTAGCCACTTTGCCTCAATGTCCTCATCTGTAAAAATGTGTTAATAATGCATCTTTCTCCCAGGATTGTAGTAAAGATCAAATGAGATATGTGCAAAATTTTGCAAATCTTCAAACTTAGCTTTAATTATTTTAATCAGCATTATCAACATCATTTTTTAATATTATAATTACATTTATTAAAGTCTCTACATCTTTTTCAGCCAAATTGCTATTAGCTTTCTTTTCATCACTTTTTTTTACCAGGGAAGTTAATTTTTTGAAACCAGATATAAAACTTTACATTCCTCTGGATTACATTTCTTCTTACAAAATTTCATCCAACATTTTAGACCACTGTAGAGCTACCATTACCCCCACCTTCACTTTATTGTTTTTAGCAAGCATTTTTTCTCCCAAATCTCAAAAGATGTTATATGTCTAAATTAATTTAGGTATTCCAACAGGACACTACATGATGATTCATGGTAGAAGAGTCAAACTGAGCAAATGCAACTCACACTATTAAATGTAACCCAAACTAGATTGAAATATAATTGAAAATATTTAACAAGATGAATAAAAATTAAATAAAACATAGATAATTCAACATTTTAAAAAATAAGCTAATTTTCAGTCTTTCAGGATACTTATGTATGGTTTAGTGGCTCCCATTAGTATTTGAGTTTGACAACAATGAATAAGGGAGGCTTGTCTGACATCCAACATTATCATTGTAGTATCCCATGTCTTACAAGAAACTGAAACATTTTCCTAAACTATTTCAAAGCTTTAATGTTTCCCCAGTAACAGACTCTCCTCTTCTATTAAAAGTACCACCCAAGTAAATGCAATGTCCCTGAGTTTGCAAAATCCACTCATCACTTTTCTGCCTGTTTCAGATAATTATATATCTCCCTTTTGAACATATTGCTCTTCCAAAGAGTCTTTGGTGGTATGCTACAGTTAGAAGGGTGCACAGTACTAAATTGTACTTTCCAGAACCTTATTTCAAATCCCTATTCTAGGAAAATTTTCTTTTTAGGAAGGCAATGAATTGGAAAAAGTAGCAGATTTGGTACCAGAGGGACACAAAGCTTCCTAGTTACGTGTTATTTATCACCTCTGTAATGGTGTGAAAGTTAGAACCTCTCTGGGATTTGGTTTCTTCTTTAGAGAAATAAGAACCTTGAACTTCACAAACATTGATAGCAAAAGGAATAATAAAAGTATAAAATCTGTAGTCCTGAAAACCTGAGTTCAAGTCTTATAACAAACTTAATTGGCTGTGTAGTTTAATGGTGAGATTTTAATGACTTAAAATCACTGGCAGGGCTTTAATTTCTCTGAGCCTTAGCATTCTCATTGGTAAAATGGCTATAATAAGAAGCCTATAGTCTTACAGGACTGTTGCAAGGCTAAAATGAGATGTTTGGGAAGTGCTTTGTAAACCTTAAAGAACTATATAAATGTCAACTCTTATTATTATGATTTAATATCATAGCTAGATACATAAAGAGATGCTTATGCCCAAATAAAGCATGCTAAAACCTACAAAGCTTTTATTTTATTTATTAATGTAAATTTTATGTCAGAAATGTTAAATATATACTTTTATGAAATAGATTTCAAAACAAAAGTATTTTAAGGAAGAGAGAAGCATTTTATCTTGCAAATATGTTACAGGAATAAATATGAGATGGATTACCAAATGGAAGTGTGTGTGAAAGCTTTATATCGAAAAAATGTCCTCTTCAATATTGTGGATAATCACTCCATTCTGAGACAGCTCACCTGACTTTGGGGGGGGGGGGATGGGGCAAAATGGAGTATAGCAAAAAGAGATTAACCTTAGAATCATAGGATAGAAGTGAAAATTTTAGTAATGCTACTTAATATCTCTGTGACACCGGGCAAATTAATTAAGCTTTCTGAGCATCATTTTCCCCATCTGAAAAATGAGGGGATTAGATTAGATAGCTTCTTAGAACCCTTGCAGTTCCAAAGATATAATTCCTTTTAATTTTTAAAATTATAATGGTATTTTGTTTTTCCAAATATACACAAAGACAATTTTCAAGATTTGTCTTTGCAAAACCTTGTGTTCCAAACTTTCCTCTCTTTTCACCCTCCCTCCCAAGACAACATGCAATATGATATAGGTTAAACACGTGCAATTCTTCTAAACAATTTCCATATAAGTCATTCTATGCAAGAAAAATCAGATTAAAGTGTGGGGGAGGGACAGGAGAAAAAAAAAACTTAGCAAACAATAACAAAGAAAAAAACTACAATGCTTTGATCTACATTCAGGCTCCACAATTCTTTCTCTGGATGCAGATGGCTCTAGCCTAAATCTTTTGGAATTTTCTTGAATCATCTCATTGTTGAAAAGAGCCAAGTGTATCATAATTGGTTGATCACATTATCTTGTTGTTACTGTGTACGATGTCCTTTTGGTTCTGTTTACTTCCCTCAGCACCAGTTCATATAAGTCCTTCCAAGCTTTACTGAAATTAGCTTGTAGAGCTATCATTCTAAGGTATTTTGTTGTTCAGTCACTTCAGCTGTATCTAACCCTTCATGATCCCATTTGGGGTTTTGTTGGAAAAGATATTAGTTTCCTATTTCTTTCTCCATTTTAAGTTAGACAGTGCCTCTTCTGTATCTTTGTAGACAGTCTTCAGGTAGTCTTTAGGCACTTAGGAGGTACAATGGATAAAGATTGAGTCTGGAGTCAAGAAAGCCTTAATATAAAGGTCACCTTAGCTACACGATTGTGTGGCCCTGGACAAGTTATTGAATTTGTCTTAACCTCAGTTTTCTCATCTGTAAAAAAGATAGTTGGATTCTAAGAGTCCCTGCCAGCTCTACATCTATAACCTTATGGCTTATGGATTAGTAAATTAAAAAATAATTATTATTCAGGACACAATCCATTGGGGACAAGTTTCTCCAGGCTGAGCTAGGCTGGTCTTCATATAATGTACTCAGAGTTCACTGCCAGGATCATACTTTTCTTCAAGGCAGTACCTTTCAGTGCTTGGGTTCTTGGGAGAGCTTTGGGTTGTGATTGCCCAAGGGCTATGTGTTGACATCTCTGGACTGGATGCCCTTTAAGGTCCCTGATCTTCCTTTTCATTGTTCTTGAGGGCCATTAGTCATATACATTGTAGAGAAAATTTATGTTGGATGGGATGACCTTTGAGATGCTTTCCAATACTGAAACTTTATGATTTTGTGAGATGTTTGGGAATGAACTTCCCAAGGGACATTTTTTGTTCCACAAAAAAATAATAATTAACACATTTCCATAGATAAGAGGTGGTTTTCCAGATTTCTTAAATGTTTTGTTACATTTGGACTAGGAGAAGGGCTTGGGAGGGGGTGACAGCTGCTGCTCATGGTGAAAAAAATGAAGACTTTGGGTATTCAAATGGGCATGATAATTATTCATTGATGTTTGTCACTGAAATAAAGCTTTTCTAGATAAGTGAAGCTATTTTTAAGAGCCATCAGAAAAATAGATGCAGTCATTTAAACTGAGTTTGGAAGCTGTTGTTAATTAAATGTTTTCATAGAAACATTACATTTGGTGGATGTTTGTTTTCTACATGATCCACATATTAGGGTCTGTGCCTGTATATATTATCAAAACTCCTACAGTCTAGCTGTAATTACTTACATATGAATGGGCATCATTTATGTTTTTGTTGAGTCTCTAATGACTTTTAACAATTGGAAATAAAAAGAATTAAAGACAATTGACTAAAACTCCAGGGCTTAGATTATAGGATGATATCTTTAAATAGAGAAGACTCCTTAGAAGCCATCTTGCCCGTGCTCTACAAAGGAGAGATGAGGGAATTAATACATCAGCAAGTGAGTTGATGATTACTCAAAATCATCTGGGTAGTAATGGAGACAGTATCTGGATCTTCTGATCTGAAATCTAGTGTTCTTCCTATTCTCTCTTGCTCCAGTCTGTCGCTAACCTTCTGAAGCAAAGGAAAGGTTAAACATAAGTGTGGGATAGTGGGATAGTACAAATTCTCTGGAAAGCCAGATATTTGTCTTAAATTGGTTTCCACTCATCATAAACATGTGTGTTTACTCCAACACCACAATAGATCTGTGATCTCATTGATTTGGGCATTCTCATGTGGTTGTACTTAATATATGGACATGTTGCAACCCAATCTTCATAAACATGTCCGTATATGTCCATGGGTAAGAAAGAGGCAGCATGATCTGGTGAATAAATTTAGCACTGGAGTCAGGAAGACTTTGGTTAAAGTTTTACTTCTTATACATATTGGCTCTATGACCCTTAGGAAGTTAACCTTTCAGTGCTTCCAGGAAAGTCTGGAAAGTTAAGACTTTAAGTGAAAATACAGTTACAGAGAGTTTATTTACCATGAGCTCACTTACAATGATGAATATAAGTCCAGATTTCCACACCCTCCCCCACCAAATGAAGCAGGTAAATTATATTAAACAATTTATTTTGCCCTCATTCTGACCATTCAAAATGAGTTAAATCCATCTGGGTGATTGTTGCTGTGGATCCTCTCCACATTTATTAACTTCACAAGACTTTCACAGTTTGTCACCAATTGTTATTTTTCCTTACCCTTTCCTTAAACCCTCCATGGGAGATTCACCTGATGCCCTTAAAGCTGTTTAGAACTATCAGTAGTTCAGTTAGGCTGTGAGAAAAAAAAAAAAATTCTGTACCTAAAATAGGCTATCACATGAATTCAAATCAATGTAACCATTTGGACAGAATTAAGCAGTTGGTTTCAGTTAAAAGTTGCCTGGGGGCACTGAGAAGTACCTTAGAGCAGGGGAGGGGTTTTCCATACCTGGATGCATTTATCAATCTAATTTTTAAAAAGCTGAACTATTTCCATGTTCTTAGAAGTCTCCTGAGTTTACAGTGAAAGCTCCTAGCATTTGCTGAATTGAATTGCAAATATCTGTCAGTCAATATATTCTGATTCATCTTATAGGCCTAGCTTACCTTCTGTTGGGGTCATATGTTACTAATCTGGGTGAGTTCTTTCTTCTATATTACAGCCTAAGAGACATTCTTAATGAATCCTTCCATTTTCCTTTGGGTTATCTGTATTCTTGATTTAGTAGGTATGATGCAAAAAAAGCATCTAACTTGAAATCATAAGACTTGAGTTTGAATCCTGACTCTATCAATTATTTCCAGTTTAAATAATGTGTAAGTCAAAACTTACCTCTCTCCCTTCCTTCCTCCCTTCCTTCCTCCCTCCCTCCCTCTCTTTCTTTCTTTCTTTCTTTCTTTCTTTCTTTCTTTCTTTCTTTCTTTCTTTCTTCTTCTTTCTTTCTTTCTTTCTTTCTTTCTTTCTTTCTTTCTTTCCTTCTTTTCTTTCTTTCTTTCTTTTTCTTTCTTTCTTTCTTTCTTTCTTTCTTTCTTTCTTTTTCTTTCTTTTTCTTTCTTTCTTTCTTTCTTTCTTTCTTTCCTTCTTTCTTTCTTCTTTCTTTCCTTCTTTCCTTCCTTCCTTCTTTCTTTCTTTCTTTCTTTCTTCCTTCTTTCTTTCTTTCTTTCTTCTTTCTTTCCTTCCTTCCTTCTTTCTTTCTTTCTTTCTTTCTTTCTTTCTTTCTTTCTTTCTTTCTTTCTTTTTCTTTCTTTCTTTCTTTCTTTCTTTTTTCTTTCTTCTTTCCTTCCTTCCTTCTTTTCTTTTCTTCTTTCTTTCTTTCCTTCTTTCTTTCTTTCTTTCTTTCTTTCCTTCCTTCTTTCTTTCTTTCTTTCTTTCTTTTTCTTTCTTTCTTTCTTTCTTTCTTTCTTCTTTCTTTCTTCTTTCTTTCTTTCTTTCTTTCTTCCTTCCTTCCTTCCTTCCTTCCTTCCTTCTTTCCTTCTTTCTTTCTTCTTCTTTCTTTCTTTCTTTCTTTCTTTCTTTCTTTCTCTTTCTTTCTTTCTTTCTTTCTTTCTTTCTTTCCTTCTTTCTTTCTTTCTTTCCTTCCTTCTTTCCTTCTTTCTTTCTTTCTTTTTTTCTCTCTCCCTCCCTTTCTTAGATTACAGGATGATATATTTAAATATAGAACCCTCCTTAAGCCATTTTGTCCATGATCTACAAATGAGATAATAAATTCCTTCCTTCCTTCCTTCCTTCCTTCCTTCCTTCCTTCCTTCTTCCTTCCTTCTTCCTTCCTTCCTTCCTTCCTTCCTTCCTTCTTTTCTTTTTCTCTCCTTCCTTCCATTCAAAAGTCCTATCTCTGACAAATACTAGGCAAATCACTTAACCTCTCAGTGCTCTGGGCAACTCATTTCCACTCTAAGTTCCAGAAAAGGCATTGACCTGCATTTATACAGTTTCCTCACTAAGAAATTTCTTGTATTAGAAAAAAAAAATTCCAGGTCTAGTTCCTGTCCCTATCACTAGTGGTTAACCTTCTGATAATAAGGCTGCAGATGACTAAGTTTGTGGGCAGACCTATAATTTCCCAACATCCTACTCATGTCAGGGGTCTGTGACTGCTGAATGTCAGGGCACACATTGGAATAGAGAAGGGCTCAGAAAGTGTTTTCAAGGACATAGCTGTCTCTGACCTCTTAACACAGTTGTTCTTGCATAATCCTTTGCTTTATTCTGTGTAAAAGACATCTGGGAACTTTTTACACAGTTTGATACACAAGTTTTTCCTTGGGATCCCCATTACAATTTACACACAGAAACACAAACACACCAACCCGGGAATACAAGCCAGGTAACACGATTCTTTAGGATTGCATAGTTCAATCACAACAAAGATTTAAGGGGTCATCATCCTGTTCTGACCCATCCCCCTTTTTCCTACATCCAACTCCATGATAACATCATATGGGTCAGATTAGAAACCAGTCCAGAAGCCTGGGGTCTCATTTTTTTTTTTTTTTTTTTTTTTACCTGCAGGAAACTGAAGAATGGAAAGAAGTTGCTTTCCTCCATCAAAGCTATAGGCAACAGCTTCTGACTTCCAGCTCTCACAGCTCACCTGCCCTACCCCGAAGGCAACCTCTCCAAGGCTTCTTTGTGTGGTGGAAATGACCTGGCTTCTGTAAGGATCTATCAGCTTAGCTTTAACTCTGACTAATTCTACCAAGTTGGACAGGCTTCGATTATAATGGTGACTGACTATAATGCATATCAAAGAATAAAAGAATAATCAAGTGGGAAAAATGGTTTCCTCAGTAACGATTCCATCAAAATAGAAAGCAGAAGCAAAATCATGTTTTAAAAAGGACTCATAAGTCCCACCGTAAAGGGTTCTAATTCATTCGGCTTGCATTCATTTTTGTTTCAATCACTGAGTATAGTCCCACACCAAAACCACTTTCAATGGGGGAAAAAATAATGTCATTTGTATTTTGAAGTAATGAGAGATAATTATTCCAAGAATGAATAGTATATAAACACCCAAGCCAGCCACACGGCTTCTAGGAGGGCATGTGAGAATGAAAAGAAAACATTTCACACTACAATTCCCTGTTAGTGGAGCTGGGAAGCATCACGTGATCTTCCATATTTAGGACCCCAGCACGAAGGAGCTCTAGCTTGGCTTCCCACTGTCAGTGCTAAAGAGATTAGTGATGTAATTGTCATTGAATCTGATGTCCTTTTCCAAAAAGAAGGGAGCTGAATTTGAAATGCAAATCAGAATTTATTGAATCTTTTATGACAAAGAGGAAGAATTAAAGTCGTTTCACTTAAAATAAGAGAAAAAAAGAATGAATGAAAAAAGATAACTAGATAAGGACTATATGTTTGGCAAAGGAAGAAATTAGAAATTGCAATAAAAAGTCAATTTCTTGGAGATTTAATTTTGACTTGAAAATACTATTTACTCTCATCCAGTATCATAATTCAAAACCAAAATATCATCTTTTTAGGCTTGCACTGAACCATCCAAAGGCTTTTTCTGATTGTGGCATTTACCCTGAATCCAGAAGCCATAGTGTGCATCTTAAGCACATAAATTCTTCCCACCCCCACTGTAGCCAAAGGGAATTCAAGTGTGTAAGCACCATGTCCAATGGGTATAACTCTGATTAGTGATCTTGGGAGTGGATATACAAGTCTCAAGCTGTGAAGGAATGAGGGGTCCTGCCAGGCATCTCTAAGAGAGTCTGTACGCTCAAAGGCAGCATCAAGACGGTTGATGGCAAGAGTGAGCATTTGGACCTCGAGGAAAGAGAACTGGGTGACACCTAAGAAGGCGTGGGATCCAGTTCTCATTCTGCAGCGTAGCCGATTCACTTGACCTTTCAGAGTCCTGGCTTCCACAGTTCTAAAAGTTGAGGGAAAAATATGAAAGACAGCTCTCAAGAACCCAAATAATGTCAGTGTGACATCACCTCATGTAGCAAAAAAAGGTGAGCTACGTGAAAGAAAAGAGCTGTTTTGCATTTTACCTTTATATCCCTAAAATCTACAGAACACAGTGACTTCCTATGGTTGGTGTGTAATAAGTATTTGTTAAATTGGACAGCATTGGAAATAAATATGAATGGGATTTTTCAAACAGGAGCACTTTGGTCAGCAAGTATTTGCTTAACAAGAACAACTGTCCCAAAGGGTAATGGGATATGGCAAGAAGCAATGGATTGCTCTTCACTGGAAGTTTTCAAACACTGGTCAGATCACTACTTGTCAGATCTGAAATAAAGATGCAATTGTAGTTTTAGGATAGTTTTGAGTAGATAGACTTTGAAGTGAGTAATCACTTTGAAACTGTGACTTATTGATCCCTAAAGATCCTTCTAGCCCCCAATTCTATAACCTGGATTCAAGTTTAAAATGGTAGGATATAGGCTAAATATGCTATAGAAGTTTTAATTAGGGAGATATTAAAAGGTCTGGAGTCTTTAGATTTAGAAGAAGGCACCATTGAAGAGAGAGAGCTTGAGATGGAATCAAAAAGAAATCATAGGATTTCTACTGTTGAAGATAGGATTGCTTTGTCATAAGCAATATATTGTCATTAAAATATTTCCTCATAGCAGTTGGTAGCATGTTCTCAACTCAATTATTCTTGTTTCAATTCTCTATAGTATATTCTTGCTTTCTAAAAGTTATGACTGCTGGATCAATCAGTTAACAGATATTTATTGAGTGAACACCACATGACAAGGGCAGTCCTAGACTGCAGATATAAAAACAAAAATGTAGCATTTTCTGCTTTCAAAGAGCTTTCGTTTTTTATAGAAAGTAGAAGTGATCAAATATTTTGATTCATTTAGTAAAAAATTAGGAAAAAACATGGTGAATTAAATTGACCAGTTGTATATTTAAAGAAGGCCAGTACAGGTCAAGTAGAAAAAAAAAATTAAAAAAATAAAAAAAGTAAAAAATTGATGAAAACTTATAAGATCTTCCTCTTTTGCCATATCAAATGAATGATTGCCACAGGACTACACAGCCAATATAAGACTATAATTAATTAAACAAAGGCACAATATATTATTAAATGATAAATAACCAATGGTCAGTGAAGAAGCACATTGGAAATATGAGCAAAATACAACATATTAACACTAAAATCTGAGTCAAGGAATTTGTCTAAAGGTCAAAAATATGTTTGAGTGAACTTAATTAGGAGATGGCCAAATATGGCAAGAGCAAGAGAGAACAAAAGAACAATTCTTGTGCTATAGCAATATATAGTTATCATTGAGATACTTTGAGGCAAGTCTTAGCACACTGATGAGAATCCTATTGAAAAAGATTTATGGGAGCACAAAGATAGGAGTCATATAGAATATGAAGGTGTGGTGAGAGTTAAATAATTACAAATTATATGCATATTGATGGAACCACATATATGTTAAAGAATATCTATTCCTGGAAGGTAGAGACTTACTTTTTGTTTGTTTCTTTCTTCCTAGTTCCTACCAACATAATGGTATATGATAGGCGATTAATAAATGCATAACACATACTGTTCTTCATAAGGGCTCTCAACTTGAGTGTCATTATTAAATCTTCATTCCTCAATTTCTTATCCAATCCATTTTCATAGCTAATCTGATTACCCCATATAAGCAATTGGTTGCCAATTCTTGTTCTTTCTATCTCTACAATATTTTTCCCATACATCCAAATTCTTTGCTTAAATAACTACCTCTTCAGTTTAAGTCTAGCCTAAATTGTTGAAATAGCTTCATTTGTCTCTCTTACTCAGGTATATCCCTAACTCAATCTATCCTTCACATAACCTCCAAAGTGAATTTCCTAAAATGTTGATCTGACCACATCACTTTCCCCTGCTTCTATTCAGTAATTTCTAGTAGCATTCTATTCTTTTTAGGATCAAATATAAATTCCACTGTTTATCTTTTAAAATACTTCATAATGATCCCATCCTATTTTTCTAACCTCATTACATATTATTCCCCTTTTCATGCTATAAGGTAGTAAACTGGTCCAAACATTCTTCACACATGATACTTCATTCCATATATTTTTGTCTTTGCAATAATTTTCTCATATTTTTGGAATTCTTTTCCACATATTTTCTTTCCAGGAAAACATTTTTGTTTTTCTGTTTTTTCCAAGACTCACATTAGGTATTACCTGATTCCTCTATCTATTCTTCCAGTTAGCCCTAATTAGTCCAAACAATAGCATTTTGTTCTGTTTTGTGTACATACACACATATGTAATATATAATACATATTATAGCCTCATTAAGGGCAGGGACTATTTAATTTTTGCATTTGTGGTTCCCAAACCAAACACAGCATCAGTACATAGTAGGTACAGAATAAATAATAAGACAAATGATAATAAAGAAATACTTAAATTTTGTTTTTAGTTTAGTGCACGTATATTTTATTTCATTTGATCAGCACAATGACCCCATGAGGCAGGTACTATTATTACCTTTATTTACAGATGTGAAAACTGAGGCCCAGGGAGGTTAACAATGACTTGTTTGAGGTCATACAGATAGTCATTTCAGCTGAAAATGAGGTTTAACAGACTTGATCGATATGAAACTTTCTATTGAGTCTTGAGATTTGCAAATTGCTTTCCTCCCAACAACTCCAAGAAGTAATGAGTACAAATATTACCATCTCCATTTCGTGGAATAGGAAACCCCAGCTCAGTGAGGTGAGAAAACTTCTCCAAGATCATATTTTTAGAAAAGATCAGCGTCAAGATAGACCTCTGCTGACTCAAGTATCATATCACTGTTGCCATATCAACATGCTGTCTTTTGATTTAGTATAGGAAAAGGGACAGACTTCATCTATGGACTAGCCTTGCTGAAGTCAGAGAGGCTTATCAAAAGAAAGAAGATTTTCTTTTTTTTTTTGGAGTGGGAGGGTGGCAGGTACAACACCTCAAAGAACTAGAGTAGAAAGGCTGAGATTTCAATCAGAGCGGAAAATACCCCCATAGATGCAATCACCAGCCTTTCAAAGGATGGAAGGAGGAAGTAGCAGCCTATAATTGAAGAGAATTGTGTAGGGAACAGATTCTCAATTGGAGAGAGACTATAACAAAAACATCTTCTTAGAAAATCTTTTTGATGGACTGTTTTGGGGATTCCTAATGGATGTAGTTAATATGCATTTTTTATGCTCAGCAGTGGTTTTTATTATGCATATGTGCCCAAAGGCTTAAGGGGAGGGTATATTTTTTTATAAATTGAAAGAATAAATAAGTTAAATCAAACTAAAGCCACATGTGATGTTTTGCAGTTTTTGAAGTTCCTGAAAAATATGCCATCTATGAAATACTGCTCCTATTTCAGGGAGATTTCAGGGAGATTTCAGGAGCGTAGGCACGCTCCCTATATTGATTGAGAAGGTATTTTTTCTCCTGGAAAAAGGATGTATATATAAGTAAAGAAGAGTTTGGCCACTGATAAATGGTCAACAAACCCAGGAACATGCTTTAATTTATAAAAGAGCCATCTGTGGTTAATATGGCAACTGGGTGGCGCCACAGTGGATGGAGCGCCAGGTCTGGCGCCAGGAAGCCTGAGGTCAAATCCAACCTCAGATACTTGCTAGCTGGGGACTATGGGTGAATTTCTTAACCTCTTTATGCCTTAGTTTCCTCAATTGTAAAAAAAAAGAGATTAATAATAATACCCCTTTCCTAAGGCTGTGGTGAGGATCAAATAAAATAACACATGGAAAGCACTTTGCAGATCTGAAAGTGCTATGTAAATGCATTATTATTTATTCACCAGCTACTATGTGCCAGGCATTGTTCTAAGCATTGGGGATATAAATACAAATATTAAACAGATTCTGCTTTTAGGTATGTCCTTTTGGATTAGCAAGGTTCCTTCCCTCCTTCCCTCTTTCCTTCCTTCCTTCCTTCCATCCTTCCTTCCCTCTTTCTTTCCTTCCTTCCTTCCTTCCTTCCTTCCTTCCTTCCCTCTTTCTTTCCTTCCTTCCCTCCCTCCTTTCCTTCCTTCCTTCCTTCCTTCCTTCCTTCCTTCCTTCCTTCCTTCCTTCCTTCCTTCCTTCCTTCCTTCCTTCCTTCCTTCCTTCCCTCCCCCCTTCCCCTAGATTCCTTTTAATTTTTGCTTAAGAATATATATACACACATACATATGTGTATATACCCACACAACTACATATATATGTACATATATACAAACCTATAAACACATACTTATATACATATTCATAGATATACAATATGTTAATATATGTATTGCTTTGCAAGCCTTTGGACAAGTCAATTTACATTTGTGAATCTAAATTGTTTTTGTTTTTGTTTTTTTGTTCTGTCATTGCAGTCTTGTCCAACTCTTTGTGACCACATTTGGGATTTTCTTGGCAAAGATACTGAGGTGGTTTTGCCATTTCCGTTTCCAGCTCATTTTACAGATGAGGAAACTGAGAAAAACTGGGTTAAGTGACTTTCCCAGGGTCACATAGCCGGTCAGGATCTGAGGTCAGATTTGAGCTCAGGAAGATGAATCTTTATGAGTCCAGGTAAGGCACTCTATTTACTGTAGCACCTAGTTGCCCTATAATCTGTTTCCTAATCTGTAATATAAAGAGATTGATGACCATAGTTTCTCCAATATTTTAACTGAAGATTACCAATTTGTCTTAGAGTTAAGGCTAGAAATGACTAATGTAGCAGCTAAGTGGCTCAATGGATAGAGTGTCTGGCTTGGAGTCAGGATGACTCATCTTTCTGAATTTATAGCTAGCCTCAGGCACTAATTAGTTGTGTGACCCTGGGCAAATCACTTCATCCTGTTTACCTCAATGTCCTCATCTGTAAAATAAGCTACAGAAATGGTAAAACACTGCAATATCTTTGCTAAGAAATCCCCAAATGGAGTCATGAAGACTTGAACAGAACTGAAAAATGACATAGCACAATTACAAGACAAAAACAACCCCCTATTTTATTTATTAATTCAGCGTCTTATCCTTTGGGATTAGCAAATTTTCTTCCTTCCTTCCTTTCTTCCTTCTTTCCTTCCTTCCTTCCTTCCTTCCTTCCTTCCTTCCTTCCTTCCTTCCTTCCTTCCTTCCTTCCTTCCTTCCTTCCTTCCTTCCTTCCTTCCTTCCTTCTTTCCTCCCTCTTTTCCTTCCTTCCTTCCTTTTCCCCTTCCCTTCTTCCCCCTTTCCCTCCATCTTCTTTTCCCTCCCTCCTTCCCCTAGACTCCTTTTAACTTCTGCTTAAGAAATATTTACTAAAGCTCTGGATCTATAAAACTGGCATGGATTTTGACGGTTTATTTTGTATAATGGACTAGGAGGCTTTGCCTGTTGTTACTATATCCAAAACATTTCAGAGGTACAAGAGGAGAAATATGTCTCTATCATCCGAATTTAATACGAAATCATGTTCTTCTCCCGTCACACAGAGAATTTGTTATAGATTTTATCTGCAAAAAAGCACTATGTCAGTAGTGCCACATAATACATTTGTAAAGGTTAGCGATATTTTAACCCTTGTCTGTGACCAGAATCATAATAGTGAGAATCCCTCTGAAGTTCCACCAGGGGCAGAGCCGGAGGATTGTAAAACACTTGCAGACATTAATGCAAATCAGCACGGGATGATCAGTCCACTTTTTTTTTTTTTTTTTAATTTTCAATGGGGGTCATTTAAAATCATGTCCTTGGAATTACAAATTTATAATATAAGATAAAAAAGTATATATAATTACAAATTCTATCACTCTCTTGTCCTTGTCATGGGCCTGTGTTGCTCCAGTCCAGGGAGATTATGCTGTTCTAGTCACTAAGGGCTGGGAGAACATAACAGGCATATTACTTTAATGACTCTCCTTTTGAAATGTGCATTGTTACCAACCATGCATAATGAACAGGCAAATGCACAGAAATATACGTTTGACTCCTTTGGATTTCAATTTTCCAAATTCCTATCCAGCTTCACTATCTTGAACTTGGCTAATTAGGGAAACAAGGGCAGAAATAAATATTTGCAGCTGGTATAGGCTGCTTCTTGGACAATTAAACTGGGTGCCATGTGCTAGGGTAAAGCTGTGATTTCTCTTCTTTCTCTTACCCTTTCTATTTCCTAGATATGACTTTGCAGATAAAATCCATTTTCCTCTTTAATTGTTCTTTATGCCATTATATTAAGATCTAAATTTGCGATGCTGAAATTTTGGTATGATGTCGTTTGGCAATTACCGCACAGCCACAGGATATTATATTTAAGTCTCTCCACTTTAAATCGAGTTACAGGGAAAATACAATTCAGATTCAGCCCAGAAAATGAAACTCATATTTGAATTTCTTTTTCTCTGGGTGGACAACAGATTCAAGTAGCATGATGGTTTTCTTTGGGAAAAAAAATAAAATAAAATTATGTGCACTGTACTCTAAAAGTCTGTGATCTGAATTGAACAGCCTCCTTAACACATACATACTTTGTTTTCATCTGATCATTTCAGTCTGACCCACAGAACTCATCTTGAATAAACGATGATTTAATTAGTCGGTGAATAAGTAGTTTCAACTTTTACCTTTCCCCTTAAAATAACAAGTTTCTCCAGAGCATCTGCAGAAGCCTTGTTTTGATTACCCACTATCCTTCATTCCGAGATCAGTATCAGGCCTTTTTTTTTTTTCTCTCCTTGTTCATAATCCATTATAGAAAACACTGTAGGAATCTACAGCATGACTGAAACTCCACATTACCTTTGCAATTATCCATAAGATTTGTGTTGCATAGAGTAAAAATGTTTGCTTTAAGGGACATCTGCTAGAAATAAAATGATAGCGTAAATTTTCAAGGCAGCTCTGTTCTGACACTAGGATCACAAGGCATTAGTCTGGGAGAGCAGGTTTCAGCATTCAGTCATTTGCCAGTGGGGTCAACAGTGATCACCTCGATGCTCTTTATAGCCACCCCTCCCCTCCTATTTAATGAAATTAGCATGTAATGTTTTCGAGGCCCTTGTAGATCGGTTTTCATTCTTTGGGGAAACATGTGAACAACATTAAAGCTGCCTTTTTCTTCTCGCAAAATATTTCCTTAAAAAGCCTCTTGAAACTCAAACCAGTGTGAGTGCACTGATAGCATCTGTTGGAAAGGGGTATCTAAGGGTCCCCCAACTCCAAATATTGACCACTGTGGCCAGTAACAATCTCCCTTAAAAAATCTTTCCAAAGATTGTATTTCAAGGTCAGAGTTTCAAGTCTAATAATAATAATAATAACATTTATAGAATACTTAGTATGTGCCGGGTACTGTGCTGAGTGCTTTATAATTATAATGTCATTAGGTCCTTAGAACATCGTGGGAATAAAAGTTATTATTATTCCCATCTTACATATAAATAAACTGAGGCAAACAGAGGTTAAATGACTTTCTAAGATCAAACAGCTAGTACGTATCTGAGCCTGAATTTGAACTCTGGTCCTCCCTTGACTATTAGCCCCTATTACCTCCTGGGCTCGAAACATTCTCCAGACAGTATTCAAATGCTGGGTTGGACAAGATTCAGAACAAAATTAGGTTTTTGTTTTTTTTTTTTATTTTGAGGAAAAAAAAAAGATTTTGAATGAAATAACTCTTCATTGTAAACTATAACATTTTTATGTTTCTTAAATTAAATATACACACTGATTGATCACCATTGCTGATGACAAAGGGTGGTCACTATATTGGTTGAATTGCTTCACTTTTATTGTTGATATAGGAGAAGAGGGTTCATGGTGGGAAATATAATTGTAAATGACTATATTGGGAAGAAAAAGAAGCGTTAATAAAATTACTTAAAAATAAACTCAGTGGGGAATTCAGAAAGAATAATTCATTGAAATTCAGATATTTTGAAACTGAAGAAAATAGGTATAGAGTTCAGAAAATGGTAATTGAGTCTAACTGTGGAAAAATATATTTAGCCTCAATTTATATAATCTTCATTCTATTTAGGAAAAAGAAGTTAGGTGAAACCATTGCATTCTCAATATCCTGCATAAAATAGAATCTTAAAGTCCTAAAGCTGGAACTTCACAGAAAATATTAGACTTTAAATATAACATATAGCTTCTAGCTCAACCTTAGTAGTAGTGCCAGAGGTTAAAAGGAGATAAGCACAGTATTGATAAGCTCATTATTTTTCAGAAAATAAGGAGAGGTGAAGAAAAAAAGAAATGCATATATTCTTAATTAATAGTATGGCAGAAAGAATCCTAGTGAAGGAAAATGTATGTTTTTGAGATCTTCGAAGCACAAAATATTTTCCCTAAAAAAACTGAAGGTCCATCAAATAAGACAAAATAATAAATTCCTTGTAAAAGGATTGAAACAAGTCAAGCAATAGGAAATTAGCAGACATGTATCAACCAGATACAGCAAACCATTTCTCTCCATTTAAGCAGAAAAACCCCCAAACTATTTCAATTGTTCTAAAGAATAATTTCATAAATTCATGGGGACAACATAAAGCTTTTCTATGAGTGACAGCAACTGTCTAAGGCTCACAAATTACAGAAATTGTCAGGGAATGGGAAACACAGTTGTCAAATTTTTTTGTAACTTCCCCAATCCCCCCAATGGTTTAATTTGGCCCTATCTCTTTTGAGTCCTTTATCTTCTCCTATGTCCTACCCTGCAATATATGTGAAATTTTATCAAAAGCTTTCTGATATTACCATAAATTACTGTGTAAGCAGAGCTTGTGCTTATCTGTCAAGGGGATGCTTGCCTTTCTTGGGAGGTTTTTTTTTTTCCTTTCTATTTTTATGTGTGTGAAAGGGGTATTTCCTCCCTCCCCTTTTTTTTTACCAAGGCTGCTTCTTAAAGGATTTCACTTTGCTTGAGATGATGTAGGAGAAACCTGTTTATAAAATAACCTCGTGACACCAAAAGAAAAAAAAAAAGGAAGGGAGGGGAGAGGAAAAGAGACTTTTCAGTTGTCATTTTTTTTAACAAGCATTTTAAAGGCATCATCATATTTTGATGGGTCATATTTGTATATGAAGTATTCTATTATTCTAAAATTATCAAACCTATCTAACCCTGCAGCCAATTTTCAATCACAAGACATTAATATTTATTACTTTGTCGGATATTTATTTTCCCAGAATTTGCTATATCCATCTGCATCTTGCTGACATGGTCAGTGTTAACCTTTTGAGATTTATTTAAGTGGGTTTATTATACCTAGATACTCATAATTTTTGACAGTCATACCAAGATCAACCACATTGTCAGTATTTGGTGTGGGGGGAGTCAAGATTAATTAGATGGATACTCTACTTTGAGAAGGAGTTATAATGATCCTACCTTAGACACTGTAATCTTTCAGAAGGCGGGAAAAATATAGCTGTTTTATTCCAACAAAAAGCATTGTTGGATTGAAAGTGGCTATTTTTGGGCAGTTTTGGGGAAGGTCACTTTGAAAGCTCAAACTTTGAGGATTATTATGATAACAAAATATCTAGGATCTATTTTAGAGAAGAAGAAGAAAATCAAGTTATCTGTGACAAGCTTGGAAGCTTCATCATTCAGGTTAAATTCTCGGGTTTATACTGAAGAACTTCCTGCTAAATCTCTAATTTTACCCACATGCTACATCAGGTATATTTAGAAACCCTTCACTTAAATAGGACGATTCCCTTTCCTGGCTTCAGGACCTACAAGTTTGTCCCAGGCATAGATTTGAACATAAAGGAGGAATGATGCCCTTTTGAATATAGCCACAATGAATTCTGTGCCCATTGGAACAAATCAATCCAATTCCAAAGGATGAGACCATGTGTATCAGTGGTAAATAAACTTCTGGGCAGAGTGATAGTGATGGTAGTGGGACCCAACAGCTCACCACAGCCTCATTTCTTGAATTCTTAGACATTTTTTTGAAACAGTACAACTAATAGAGACATATTCTTTCTCTGGCCACAGGGCACAAATTCCCCCAGTGTTTATGTGCTAGAAAATAGAGCCAAGTCTGGGTTTCTTTTCAGCTTCTTTTCCATCAAGGTATTTCTTTTATATATTTAATACGCCTACCATTTTCTCGATTATTTTCATCACTGCCACCACATATCCTTGTCTCAAGTCTCTTATTTTCAGCTCTCCTTGGCATTTGCTACTTGGTGACTGTCTCTTCTCTGTGTTGTCCAGCCTTCCCCTTCCCACCTCCCCTTCCCCCTCACTCCTCTCTCTCTCCGTCTCTCCTTCTCTCTGAAAAGTTGAACTTTTTTTTTTTTTTTTTTTTTTTTGCCAGGGTGATGAGATTCAAGGTTTGTGTTATAGTTTGAAATGTCCTTGAAAGAAGTTTGCTTCCTTATTTGGAATATTCTTTGCAGATATATAGTATAACTCAAGTTCAATTTAGCATCTGTCTAGCTATCTAGTCAGAGTACCACTGGAAATGAAGGGAGAGACTATTCACAAACAGATCTTTCTTTTCCTTGGTTTCTTTTTTTCTTTCTCTTTCTTTTTTACTTTTCTTCTCTTTCTTCCTTTCTTTCCTCCCTCTCTCCCTCCTTCCTTCCCTTCCTTCCTTTCTTTTTTACTCTCTTCCTTCCTTCATTTCATTTTGCCTTCTTTCTTTCTCATTCTCACCTTCTGTTTCTTTTTCTATCTTCTTCTCTCCCTCCTCCCTTCTTCCTCCTCCTCTCTCCTTCCCTCATCCTCCTTCCCTTGCCTTCGTCTTTTCCTCTTTCATTTCCTTCTCTTCTTTCTTTCTTTCTTCTTTCTTTCTTTCTTTCTTTCTTTCTTTCTTTCTTTCTTTCTTCTTTCTTTCTTTCTTTCTTTCCTTCTTCCTTCCTTCCTCCCTTTTTCCTTTCTCTCTTTCTGTCTTTTTTTTCTCTGTCTCTGTCTCTTTCCTTTCTCTCTTCCATCTTTCTTTCCTCCTTCCTTCCTTTCCTAGGAGCTGGGTTCAAATATAATTTCTCCTCCTTATTTTCTATGTGACAGTGCAAGTTAGTCTAGTTCTGTGGGCCTCAAGTTCTTTATTGTTAAATAAGGAGTTTATTAGATGATAGCTAAAATCCTTTCTAATTCTAAATCTAATTCATTGTGAATAGCACATTAACACTTTTTTCCTTTTATTTATTAATAAACTTTTGGTGGAAAGTTCCCTCTCCCCCTTTTGATATTCTTTAGGAATAAGTGGCAGTAAGAGGAAGTATGGTCTTGTGAATATCCATTCATATTCAGACTCAGAAAGAGCAGAGTACAGGCCCCACTTGTAATACCTGCTGGCATTATGAATCTAGACAAAGGATTTGTTTTGTCATTTTCCTAGGAAATCCTTAAAAACAAGTTGCTGGTATCCATCTTCATTGTTGGGATTTTTCTACATCAGAGCTCTTCTCCTCTATGAAATCGCAGGTCTGGACCCAAAGTCCTTTAGTATACAGGGATGTTTCTAAATATTGGCTACGTCTAATTCATTTTTAACACATTCATTACAAACACACGAAATCTGATGATTAACTCATGTCTACTTTAGCATCTCAAGAAAGAGTTTCAGCTTAGAGTCAGATGCTAAAAGGATTATTCCAGTGAAACAAAAACACTTGAATCAAAATGGACAGATTGACCTTCTTCATCTATTGCACGTCATGTGGGAATGAGAAACAGAAGGATAATCAGTTCACCAGAGATAGTTTCATGTTGAAAAACTCCTTTTACAATGAATCCTGTCCTGTGAGCTAATTCATTTGATGGCTACCCAAAGATGAAAATTTCAAATCAAGATATCTAGCTATTTAAGTTACAGTGGGGGTTGGGGGTGAGACTCCATTTTCTTCTAAAGAAATAAATGGTTAAGGATAAATTAATCTTTTGGTCTATCACTGGCAGACATTGACTCAAAGGGTTATTTTCCCCTTATTTAAGAAAAAGAGACTAAAATTAATTTTGACAGACCTGGCAATTATCTGGGAGCTGCCAGCTCATTTTTTTTTTTTAAACAACCCAGTAGCAAGAAGGGCTGATTAGATGGAAAACTGGTCTGAAACCAGCTATACACAAAGGGCCAAAGGGACTGTGCATAATAACTTGGGAGTGAGAATTTTGCCCAAAGAACATCTGTCAGTGGAGGAAGAGAGGGCAAAGCCAAAAAAATTCTAGGCATGATCTGATGGCGAAGGGGTCTGTAGATATGCACAGAAGGAGGAAAATAATCCCCATCAAATGACAGGGAGACAAGACGGTGTAAGAGAGAGTTTTCTTAAGGCTTCAGAATTTAAGAGAGATGGTCAGTCCTTTTTGTACACATCAATGACTACTTTTTGTAGCTATTTGCAGCAATACACTGAATTTTAACGTAGAGCTAGGAAAGAAGATGGTAAAAAAGAATGAGATTAGAACAGTCCAAATGCTGCTGGACAGCTCAGTTTGGCTTCTGTCTCAGCCAAAGTCTTTTTTTTTTTTTTTTTTTTTTCCAAATCCATTAAGTCCAACCCTCTGGTAAGGAACTGGAGCTCTGTGTCACTCAGTTTTTCCCCTAATGTAATTTCTTCTAATTTCATGCCCTAACTCAGCTCCCTTTTATTCTTTTGGTTTCACTTTGCTTTGGTCTCTTTTGACTGTCCCACATTTAGCTTTGGGTCTGAAATGTTTTGGTGCTAGCAACAGGATAACTCAGGTTCTTATTAAGTAGTGCTTTGACCAAGGAGAAGACCCCAGAATTTAGGTCCAGTTTGTCTTAATTTTCCTTTAATGAACCATTAGATTTGTATGTAGTGATATATAAATATATATATATATAATATATATTTGTGTGTGTATATGTTGTGTGTGTGTGTGTGTGTGTGTGTGTATAATGTATGTATGTATTCAGTTATTCCTTCCACATCATGGAGGTTAGAGTGTGGTGTATTCTGGAAAATCTGTTACAATTTTCAGCCCTCCTTTCATTCTAGAGAAAAATATTGATTTTTTTTTTCTTTTTTTGAAGAAGTCAGAATTTTTCTTTTTCTTTCATGAGTACCTGTTGTAAAATTTGGGATAAGTATTTGATCACAAGCTATATTATATAATACTATACACATATGTTATGTATTTCAGAGTTTCTTAATTTTTTCTGTGTTGCCTGCTGATCTTTGTGTGTATTTTCTGTAAGTTTCTCCAAAATTCTCATTTAATTTCTTATGCCTATCTATATAGCAAAACTATGATGAGGAAAATCATAATAGAGGGAATAATTATATATGCACACACATATATGTTATACTTATTTATGTATATGTGTAAAGAAAATTATCTTTTTGTTTCATTCTAGATTTGTGACAGCTGGCAGGTGGGAAATGAGGTTCAAGTTGGAATAGAGTTAAGCCATGCTATGTAGAACCTGCCTCTACTTGCAATGTCGCAGTTTTAGAATTCTGCAGTTTTTCATCTGGTGCAATGAGAGGTTAAATGTCTTGGGCAGGTTCCCACAATTCATATATTAGAGATAAAACTTGATCCTAGGTCTTCCTGACTCTAAAACTATCCCAATCCACTACCATAGTATTTGTCTTGGTTATAATAATAATAATAAAAATAAATAACAAAAAACTCTCACTACACGCCAGGCATTGTGTTACACCCTACACTTATTATCTCATTTGATCTTAACAATGATCATGGGAAGATAAGTGCTATTATTATTTCTATTTTATGGATGAGGAAAATGATTCAAACAGGTTAAGTGCTTGCCCAAGGTCACACAACTGGTTAAGTGAGGACAGATTTGAATTCAGATTTTCCTGCGTCCACCCAGTACTCTCTCTAGTTTGCTATGATAAAAAAAAGGAAAAACAAAGGAGGTAAAGGAAGAAAAATATTCATTAATTTAAAAAAAAGTTAATTTACATGATTTACACTATATATATATACATTTATACATATTATACATATACATATTATATATACACATATATAAAAGCAATCAACTTGTGTGGTCTTCTAAACATTTTTCAATCTCCCTTTTTTCCCCCTTCAAAATGAGTTCTAATGTATTTAAGCACTTTAGTGAAGAAGGAAAACAGTGTTGATTTTTTTAGAGAAGAAATTTTACTGAACTGGGAACGAGGTAGTTACTTGTAAAACACATATTAGGGAGAAAATTAGAAAACGCAGAGAGTATACATGCTCAGAGTTCCATAAATTAGCTCTGACAATAACTTCAATGGTGTTGAGAAATTCTGACTTTTCAATAGTACCTTTCTTCATTTGGGGATTTTTGTTTTAGTTCAGAACCCTATAAGAGGAAAGCACACAAAGTATTTCTGCCTTCACCATTACAATATCTCACACTACTCTCTACCCTGTACTTTAACACTTGGTTTAAGTTTTCCTACAGCCAAGTCTTTGCTCACACCCTTCCCTGTTCTCTGATTTTTAACTCTCTTCCAGCTTCAGTATGTGGGACTTTAATCTTTGCTTAAAATTATATTTTGCGGAATATTGGCCATTCCCATCAATGCTTGCTGTTAGTCAGTTCCTGACCCTCTAAGATTACTTTATATCTAGTTTATCTTGTATATACCTACAAATATCATATTGACTGTCTCTATAGAATTAAAGTTCCATGAGGACAGATATTGTCTGCAGTTTTTCTTTATATTACCAGTGTTTAGCACAGCTTAATAAATATATGTTGATTAATTGACCAGAAGGTCTCCAGTATGCTGGATAAACATCTTCTGGAACATTTAAAGGAAAAGATTAAAAAGAATCACAAGGTATAAAGTGTGGATATAGATTGTGATCTGCATGGCTGGACATTCATCAATGAGTGGATTGATCCACAGATCCATTGAATTGCTGAGAACAACTTATTCATAGTTAGTCCTCAAAACTCCATTTTAGTTCCAAATCTGTGATTTTATAATTAATGAAGCGATTTCATTCAAAAGATTGAATGATAGATTATTTAGACTCCACTACATGTAATGGAATGTATGTTCCCTAAAATTAGAGATTTTTTTATTTTCATTTTTATTTTTTTTTCGTCATTGGTGCTTTGGATATATGAAACCTAAATAGTATAAATAGGTTGAATGTAGGCATGTAAATGGAGTGATCACCCAAGAAATAGATCACTGGTTGGTGGCTGATTTTGTTACTAGCCTTTAATGTTTACAAATCTCACACTGTCAATGTTAAATCTCTCTGGTTCTTCAATCTGATTTAGATTTTTCAGCTTTGTTTACTCAAACTACTTTTGAATGACCTTGATTTTTATTTCAATCAAATTTTGCAATATTAGTGGAAAGAGACAGAGAGACACAGAGAAACAGAGACAGAAAGAGTGAGACACACACAGAGAGATAGAGACAGTGAAATAGGGAAAAATGGAAACAGAGATAGAGACAAAAAGAGACAAAGTCTATCTTTATGTGGATGGGGTAAAAGGAAGAGATTCAGGAGGCAGAGAATAGCAGATGGGGCAATCTGCTAAAGGTGAAGGATGAGTGGAAGAAAGGCAACTCTTGTTATCTTCATTCATAGGATTATAGATATGAAGCTGAAAGGGATATTATCTAATCCATTTTCCTTTATTTGATAAAGGAGAAACTCTTTGCCCAGAGAAACTGCATGACTTGTCCAAAGTTCCATAGTTAATGGCCTGCAGTTCCCACACATAGTAGGTGCTTAATTAATGCTTATTGATTGATTGAAGTCAGAACGCACCTTCCAATCCTGAGCCTTCCAATCCAATGCTCTTATCATTTTTTATGGTGAACAATATTTATGTTAAGTCCTTCTTCTGGCTTGGGGAATCCTGATTAGTTGCAGACAGGAGTATGTCAGCGGTAATGGCATGGTAATGGCCCCTAGCTCTAGCATGCTCAAGGTTAGGAAGGATTTAGACACTCCTAATTTAAGTGACTAGACCTAGACCAAGGTTAATTCCTTCTGACCAGAAGGGAGAAACGGTTGACCTCTTCCCTGAATTCTATACTGACTTCCCTGTTACCACTCTCTTCTCCCAGACTTGCTAATTTTAAGACTTTAGAAATATGAGAAAAAACTTTTCCTAATTCAAAGGATGGTGGGTGAGTGTGGAAACCTAGACTGGACAATTCAACTCTATTACAGTGACAGCAAGCCTTTCTTAAGGGACCAATTGCCAAGGCTCACATTTTCTGTGTTTTCTTAACCCTACATAAGAACTCATTTTGCTCTGTCAATATTCTTTGCTTCCTCCCCTTCTTCTAAGGAGAGAAAAACAAAGGCTTTTTAATTTTTTGGAACCATTTAAATAATTCATACATTTATTTATCGCAGTAAAATCTGTAATTTTGTTAACTGGTACATATGGTTGTTCACCAAGAATGTTTCCTGGCTGCCTGGACATGCTGTTTGGGGTAATGGTGGTATCCTAAAATTGGTAGTGTAACCCATTTTATGTAACTATAAAATATACTGCACAAAATAATTGATTCAATCTTAATAATGAAGGGGGCCTGTGAATATTTAATTGTACGTTAATTCCATCCTATGCATATTTATTTGACATACTTATGCTCAGGGTAAGTTTGGTAGAATTACTGCTATGATTATTTCGACTGATTTGTACTAAACAAAATGTGAAAGGCTTTCCGTCACCTGAGATAACAGCTTGCAGCCATAATTATGGAAAGTCCCCCTGAAAGGAGATTTCAAAATCTTGGGAGGATTTATTATTCCACATGATAAATAGAAAAGAAATAGGGTAAGAGAAGATTTCTCCTGAAAAGTAAATCTGGATATAAAGGCTAGCAGTCCAAGAAATGCTTAATCTATTAAAAAAGTTCAACCTTTTATAAATCTGGAATTCTTTCTTCCTTTACCCATAATGGATACTATTTTTATCTTTAAAAATAAATGATAAACGATAATATAAGTTCCTATGCCAGCATCTATTTTATTATTTTTTTTCCTGTAACTGAGAAAAAATAGGGCTTTAAAAGTGAGATATGCAATGACCACAAGGGTGTAAAGGAAAATAATGTTGCTAAAAATTGGAATTGATCAAGGAAATGGCTTATTGTGATTTCAAAGGATTGTAAGTAAAGCAGCTCTCCTTCCTGCCTTTTGATAGAGAGGTGGTGAAATATGAGTGTTCCAATAATAGTCAATATGTTGATCTGTTTTTCACAACTATATCTTAGTACAGTTTTCTGGAGGCAGGGAGTTATTAGAAAGTGACAATGGTTTTTAAAAGAGCATCAAGAATACACTTATTTTTAGATGCACTTTATTTATCATTAGATATTCAAAAGTTAAAATAAAGATTAATTATGTGAGACTATATGGAGAACAAGGTATCTCTCCCGAGGCTCTGACCTAAATCCTATTTTCTTCTTCCTCTATATTTTTCATTTGTTGATCTCATCAGTTACCACGGTTTCAATTATCATCTTCAACTTGTCCAGCTCTCCCTGCTTTCCTGACTGCTCATCTCACATCTTCAACTGCTCATTAGACATCTTGTACATTATGTCCCATAGACAACTTAAATTGAACCCATTATGTTTTCCTCTAAACCTTTTCATTTTTTCTAATGTCATTGTGACTGTGCCATCCTTCTAGTAATCCAGGCTAGGATCTTAGTATCATCTCTGATTCCTTATTCTTTCAGCCCCCACATCTAATTACTTGTCAATTATTGTCATTTCTACCTTCAAACTTTCATCTATCCCCTTTTCTCCTCTGACAGAGCAAGGTGTTTACCTTGCTACTGGCTCTCATCATCTCATATCTGGTCTATTGTAAAAGCCTTGGGGATGGCTTCTCAGCTTTGATTTTCTCCACTTCAGTCCATCCTCTCTTCAACTGTCAAAGTGATTTCCCTAAATTGCACTTCTGACTATATCATTCCCCTTCCTCAACAAACTTCAGAGGCTCCTTATCACCTCTGAGATCAAATATAAAGCCAACTTTGGCAGTCAGGCCCCTTGTTTAACCTAGCTCCTCTCTGTCTTTCTAATCTTCTCACACCTAACTCCTCTCTCTGTAACTGTGAGATCCAATGATACTGGATTATATTTCCAATTTTTTTTTGTTGTTGTTGAATCAACAAGACTTGTCTCTCTATTTGGGATTTTCTTGGCAAAGATACTGGAGTGATTTGCCATTTGCTTCTCCAGCTCATTTTACAGAGAAGGAAACTGAAGCAGAGAAATAAGTGACTTGTCCAAAATCACACAGCTAATAAGTGTTGGTGGTCAGGTTGAACTTTCAGACTCTAGCTTGCTTCTCTATTTACAGACCCATGACTAGTGCATTGTAGGTGGTTAATAAGTGCTAGTTGACTGACTCACTAACTGATTGATTCCACATTTAGAATTAAAATTTATCATGGACAAGGATTGTTTCATTCCTTATATTTATATCTTCCATATCTAACATAGTCTAGGACATTGTCATTTTTGAAGAGGACCAGTGAAATCACGGGTGTGAGCTGAATTTAAATGAAGCAGGACTGAATAAAATCATCAGCTTTATTCCTTCTTCCAGACTTGTCCAAATCCAGTAGCAAGACAAAAGTCAAGTTGACTGACGATGGCCTGGGATGAAGTAGATGATGCTAATGTCTTTGATATTTGACCAAGCTCAAAGCACTCCGCAGTAGCTGTTTCAGCTGTTTTTGATGGCCTTTGGAACAAATTATTCCCATTTGCCCATTACACTGGGGGATGTTGTTATAGACTTGGGGTAGATATTTCTATAATTCATCAATGGGCTATCCCCAACCTCTCTGCTGAGACATATTTTACAAAAATGTGGCCCCTAGGGACAACTGAGTAGAGCAGTGAAGTCAGGAGGTCCTGAGCTCAAATCTGACCTCAGACACTTAACACCTCTTAGCTGTATGACCTTGGGCAAGTCATTTAACCCCAATTACCTTAGCAAAAAAAAAAAAAAAGTGTGGCCCCTGAGGATGCTACATCGTGGAGCCAGAGATGAAGAACATGATATAAATGCTTAATAAATAGCTGAATCATTGATTGACTTCTTTGCTTCAAAAAATATTAAGAGAAATCTAGCAATTAAATCTATTTTTAAAGGAATCAATAACAATGGGGAGTTAAATCTCCCTGGTTTAAGCTCTAATCAGCAATAGAGAATGATTCCATCAGTGTAGAACACCAGAGGATTTCCTCGGCTTTTTCATTCTCAAAATGAATCCTGAAAACTTTACTGATTATATGTCTCCTCTTCTCAATGTATTGTTTAGTGGATAGAGTGGAGGACAGAAGTCCTGATGAAAAGGAAATGGACTGAGACAGACTTTGTGAAGCTGAGATCTCGCTGTTAGTACTGTTCATAAACACTAATTCAGAAATGTTACAGTCTGGTAGTTTTCTCTGCTCTTCTACTGTAAGCCATACTATTTTACATAGAGCACATTGTGGTTTTCAACTCTGTCGACTTCCCAAGTCAAGAGAGCTGACTTTGCTCCATCTCCTCCCCACCTCCCCCCAACACATCCAACTTCCCTTTTTTTTTTTTCTCCAGGTTATGCACCTATTGAACAAGGAGGTACATTCTGTTCACAATTTTGACTCAGAAAAAGGACTTAAAAAAACTATTATAGGATTTAAAATTTATTTCTATTTAGGAAAAGCAAACACCTTCAAATTGTACAAGTATAGGGTTAAAAGGCAAAAAGAATGAGAGATATGAAATATGGAGAATAATATTGAATGCTGACTTGTTCATATTACAATTTGTGTATTGAGTTTTCTCTACTCATTGACATAAAGTGCTTACATTCATTTGCAAGGTACACTGGTGCTTTGAAACCTCAACTTTTTCAATTCCTGACTTTTTAACAAAATATGTAGATGATTTAGATTTTTGAATTGAGTTATTGTTTTTTCTCTATAGGAAAATGTAAACCCAGAAAAAGCAAGGATGAAAAGGAAAACGATACTATCTGCTAAATGAAAAATATTGTAATGATTCCCTAGATCTATGATGAAGAATATGGACAAATACGTTTAGTATATGCAATAAATCGCTCCATTTTGCAAGAAAAAGAAGAAATTAGAGATAGCATGATAGAGTAGGACAAGGGATATATTTGGAACTAGAGAATCAGATGTTTAAAGAATTTTCTTTCCATTTATTATTCTGTGATTCTGAACAGATCATTTATCTTCCTTGGGACTCACTTTCTTATTATGCAATAATAATAATAACAGTAACTAACATTTATATAGTATAAGATTTGCAAAAAAAAAATTTTATAAAATATATTTCATTTTGATTTCCTAAACATTCTGCAAGTCAGAATATATATACACACACACATACATACCTCTGTGTGTGTATGTGTGTGTATGTGTATGTACACACAAAAATTCCATTTTTTTGCAGATGATGAAACTAGGATAGAAATTAAATGGCTTGCTCAGGGTCGTGTAGCTAAGGCTGGATTTGAACTCAGGTTTTCTCTACTCCCAATGAGGAGCCTTATATACCACACGACTTAGCAGGTGCTATAAAATGAAAAGATAAGACTAAATAAATCCTATGTTTCCATCTAGTTTTGAATCTATATTCCTATGAAAACTTATTTTTTATATTCTTCTCATTAATTTTCATGACTTGAGAGTTAGGTTTAAAATATGATTCTGCCACTTTTAGTTGTGAATTGGGGATAATTAATGTCCTATCTTCTTCACAAGGATGGTTGTGACTCAAATGAGAAAATATATGTGAAAACACTTTATAAATAGTAAAGCTCTATGTCATTATAAAGGATTCTGATTCTTTTCTCCTTTGTATAAGTTGTTTATATGATCAAGTGAGATAATATTTGTAATGTGCTTAGTAAAGCATTTGGTATACAGTCGGTGCTTAATAAATGCTTATTTTCCTTGTTCCCTCCATATGGGCTGGCGGGTTCCTTTCTTTACTTGTAACCTATCATTCTATTTCCAAAGAAACTGTATTTTCTTTCTTACCCCATTATTTATTTATTTTTGAGTGCTTCCTATTTTGGACTTCTTTGCAATGTACTAAGATCATTCTTGCCTTGGGTATTAAATTTTATTAAAATTCACTCAGCCAGAACACTGCTGTTGTATGAAAACATCCAGACAAACTTGGTCAATCTAATACATATTTGTGTATTACTTTGAAATTCATTTATGCAAGAAAGATAAACAAAAAAATGCTGAGCAATAATTTTGATTGTGAAGATCTTCTCTCCATTTCAAGACTTAGCCCAATCCTTCAAGTTTTGCTTGTATCTAGCTTTCTTTCTGATTCTTTCCATGACTAGTAGGTTTGATAAATAGTATGAATATCGGATTTTAAGTCATATCACCTGAGTTTACAGCCCAATTCTGCTGGATGTTAATTAGCATGTGCCTTTGGTCAAATTTTCTGGACTTTTGTTTCCTCTTTATAAAATGAGGATTTTAAACATAGAAAGAGCACTGGGTTTGGAAGTGGAAGGCCAAGGGTTCAAATCCAAGCTCTACTACTTACTACTTCTTTGACATCAAAAAGATCATTTAATCTCTCTGGTCTTTAGTTTCCTCATCTATATACTAGTGGGAAGGGTAAATCTAGATAATGATATGATCTTACAATACTATGACTACCTTATTTCTAAGGTCATCCCACAGAATCTCAAAAATGAAAGCTACCTCAGAAGCAATGGAGTCTATACTCTTTCAGAATAGAAATCCTTACTCCAACATCTCTGAGAAGGAGTTACCTAATCCGTAGGTGTCAAACTCAGGGCCCTCTGTATGGTGACAAAAATCCTGAGTACAAAAATTCTTGAGTGCATTTTTTACCAGATTAAAATGTAACTGGGAAATGTTCAACAACATAAATACAAATACACTATAGCATGAATACTGTTAATCTGTGATTTTCTAAGCCATCCTGTAGCCCACAAGAATGTTTCCATTTCAGTTTGACATCACTGGCCAGCCTTTTCTTGGAAACTTCCAATGAGAAAAATACCAAAGCAATACATTTCTGTTTGGGATTAAAAAAATTGATACTATTTGTTTGGCTTCATTGTTTGTTCTTATTTCCCCCCTGAGTCCAAAGCTAACTTGACCTCTTTGCAACTACCATTCATTGCTTCTTGTTGTATTTCTAGATGTTTCTCTTCATAACTAAAATTGCATTAGTTTTCTTCCCTGGCTTAAAAATAAACAAATAAATAAATAACTAAACAAGAAGACCTACAAAAATCTGTTTGAAGTAATTCAATGTGAAAAAAAAAAAAGCATCCAAAGAACAATTTGAGCACTTTTCATTGCAGTTTCTTTTTTTTTTTTTAATTTGCCTTTTTAAAAGAAATAATTATCAAGCCTTTATTTTTATTTTTCTCTTTCTACATCCTGATGGGGAAAAATGAAAGAAAAACAAAACTTTTGTTAAATGAAGACAAACAAATTCTGATTTTGCCATGTTTAAAAAGTGTGACCCATTCTTCTTCAGATTTGGTCTATCACTTCTTTGTTAGGAGATAACTCCCTCCTCCATTTCCCCTCCCCTTCTTTCTTATTCCTCCCCTCCCTCTCTGTCTCTGTCTCTGTCTCTGTCTCTGTCTCTGTCTCTGTCTCTCTCACTCTCTCTGCCTCTGTCTGTCTGTCTGTATCTGTCACATACACACACACACACACACACACACACACACTCACTATCAAGTACAAAAAATAAGGTTGCATGGGTTATTAGACAATAGCTGGCATGGACATCTGTTTAACTGTTTTCTGGGAGCGCTCTAAGTGGATGATTTGTCTGAAGTCTCATTCACACAATGGTTTGCTCACATTTTCTAATTATATTATTCTTCTAAGTGAAAAAAAACATTTATTTTGGACTTGGTAAACATCAACAAATATGAACATTTTTCTATGCAAAGAACAGAAAAAGAACTACAGAGGAAACTGTGAATTAACACTATACAAAATGTGTTTTTTTATTTGAGAATAAACACACTCTCTGACTTAATTGTTTTCCTTTTGAACTCATCTTCTATTCACTTGGGTTTGAAGGTTTATTTTTACTGATTGACACTTGACTCATTTGGTTCTCATGACAGCCCCGTGAGCTGAGTTGTGTGATTTTTGTCAGTGTAAGGAACTCTGGTGTCATCCTCAATTTCCTCCTTCTTTCTCACTCCCCATATCTAATCAGTTGTCAATCTTGTTGATTCTACTTTAGCAACATCTCTCACATATGTCCTCTTCTCTTCTCTGACACTTCAAATACCTCAGTCTGATCCTTCAGCATACCTTATGCCTGGATTATTGTAAGAGCCCACTGTTTTGTCTTCTTGCCTCAAGTTTCTCCATTCTCACTTTAGCTGTCAAGGGATCTTCCTAACTCACCAGTCTGATGTTATCACTGCCTCATTCAATGAAGTCCAGTGGCTCCCTATTACTTATAGGATCAAATATAAAATTTAAATTTTAAATCCCTTTATTCTCTGGTCCCTTCTCATCTTTCTAGTCTTCTTACACCCTTTTCTACTTTCTTCATTCTTCCAACCATGCACTCTGGGATTAAGGGATACTGGCTTCCTTGTTGCTGTTCTCACAGGATATTTTATTGCCCAAACTCTGGGATTCTTTACTAGCTCTCCACCATTCCTTGAATGCATTTCCTCCCCATCTCTCTGTCTTGGTTTTCTGACTTCCTTCAAGTCTCAACTAAAATTTTACCTTTTGTAAAAAATCCTTTTTTGATCCACCTTAATGCTAATGACTTCTTTCTGTTGAGTATCCTAAATTATCTTGTACATATCTTATTAATATGTATTTGTATCTTTGTTGTCTTTTCCTTTAGACTGGGATTTTGTCTTTCTAGGAGTTAGCATATACCTGATATATAGTAAGTGTGTTTAATAAATTCTTTATTGTTCTTAAGTTGTTCTAGTCATGTTCAACTCTCTGTGAACCCACTTGGGATTTTCTTGGCAAAGATACTGGAGTGGTTTTTCATTTCATTCTCTAGCTCATTTTGCAGCCAAAGAAACTGAGTTAAATGACTTGCCCAGTGTCACATAGATAATAAATGTTTGAGGCTAGATTTGAATTCAGGTCCTGAGTCCAGGGTTGGTATTCTGGATTGGGACCATCCAGATGTTCAACAAATTTGTATTTTTGTGGGAATTCCTACTGCCAGAAATGAATATAACCTTGGGGTGTTTTAATAAATAAATAGGAGGCAACTGGTTGTCCAATGTATATTTTGAATTAAGTGATTTGTTCCACACCTAGTAACTTTCAGAGGTTAAAAACTAGAGGTATAGTTTGTATAGATGGTTCAGAATTTCCTTGCTGATAGTCACATAGGTTAGAGAAATGATCAAAAACTATGATCTCCCATTCTATTATTTTTCCCAATATGTCACAATGGTTCTAGGTTTTGGTAACATCTAAGTTCCATATTATGTGCAAAGAAACAAAAATCTTAAATTTAGGATTTATATTCCCAGTTAATTTTAAAAGGGATCTTAAAATTCTATCCCATATTCCATCCTTCACAAATCTAGCCTTCAATTGATATAGTGCCCAAAGACAATGCAACAATGCAGAATTATTAAAACATAGAAATCTTAATGACCAGAGCTTGATGCATTCCTGGAAATGATTATATTGATTGAAGCACTGAAAATTTGAAGCAGACTGTTTCTCTGAGAGGCCGCGAGACAGAAATCTTTGGCTTCATAAATCTAATTTGAGTGACTGATGAAAAAGGAAAGGTCTATAAAGCTATGAACAGCTATTCTAGTAAAAGTGGCAAAAATTTTCAATAAAGAAATAATTGGTCATCTTGAATTCAGTGATAGAAAATTATGGATATATCTCATTTATAAAGTATCTGGTGTGAGAAACAGATGGATTGAGGTCATAAAAATCCATGCTTACCTGCAGAAGACCAAATCAACAACCTTGACCATGAACTTTTTTCAATGAAAAATGAAGCCACTGTTATTGGGGGGCAACATTGGTATTTTATTTAAGTTAAAAAAAATCTCCCCAAAAGACTTTTCCCTCTGCAGGTCTTGCTGCTTTCTTGCCCTGCCCCCAGCCCACCTTCCTCTATCCTTGGTTAAAATAAACCATCATAGCATTAAATCTGTCCACTACAGTTAATTACTTTGGCAGTATACGAGAGCATTTAGTTCCAGCACCTTCTCTGGATGGGTTTTGAAGACACAATTTAATATTAGTATGTAGGGAAACTGTTGTACAGCTTAAAACCATAAAGACCATGTCAAGTGCTCAGAGGAATAATAAAATATTCATTTCAAGACAAAAAATTAAGTGGCTTAAGGAAGAAGCTGTTGTCTATCCCAGGAGTGGCTTTTAAGACATTGATGGCTAAGCTTTGAACACTTCTATTCTTAGCCCACCAAACCACACGTAATGAGACCTGAGTAACTGTCTGACTTCAATCGAGCCTAACACTGATGGAAAACCACCAAGCCCTGCTTTCTATCAATGCATCCCTCTGAAAAAAGGTCCTCTTTCCTTATCCCAATCTTCTATTTTTGATAATTTGAGAAAAAATAAAACCTTCTGTGATCCTGTAAACATGGGGAAAATAAATCTTCCTCTTAAAGAAATAACAATTTGTATACACAAATACATAATGCATTATATATGCAGTGTTTGCTTACATTGCTTCTTATAAACCTTGTCTATAATTTTTATTTGCTGGAAATACTTAATTTATGAAAAGAAATTTGAAACTAAATGTTTCCTCTCTCCCCTCCCCTGATCCTGCCAAATCTATGAAACTGTCTTTTCAGAAATATGAGATAACATTTTTTTTTGTTAGTACAAAAAGACTGGACAAAAAAAGCAGGTAGTCCATAGATTAATGAATGATGGAATAGACTGTTGTGGTTTATAAAACTTATAAAATGCTTTTGTGTCATAAGGAAAGACAAATGTGACAAATTCAGAGAAGTACAAGAAAACCGATATGAATTGAAGCAGAACAGAAAAAATAGAATCATGAGATAAATAGACACAATGACTACAATAACAAATGAAATAATAACACCTGACAGACACTCATACTCTGATTAATTATGATGATTAGTTTGGGTTCAGAAAAACAGAAGTGAAAAACATTCCTTCTTGCTAGTGATGTGGGGTACTGTGGGTGAGAAATGTTGCATATTCTGTCTAGTAGGGACCATCAATTTTGTTTAACTATTTTTCTTTGTTATAACAAAGAGTTCAATGGAAGAAGGAGCATAGTGGGAGATGACTGTAATATATACACAATTTTTAAAGTGAGATGATTTAGAACAGGTTAATAATAAAGGGGAAGAAACATAACATGGAAATTTGAACTAAGGATGATCTGATTCAAATTGAGCTCTGACTTTTATAGGTTATATGATCATCTACAAATTCCTTAACTTCACTTCATCAAATTTGTAAATTATAGTAATAGACAAAGTATAATTTAATTGATGGAAGAAGATCTCACATTGTAGAATTTGCTCTTGGTTTATCCTCTAGTTCAGTCAGTCAGTCAATAAATATCTATTAAGCACCCACCATATACCAGGCATTGTACTAAGTGCTGAATAAGGGTTTCTTAACTGTTTTTGTACATCACGGCTCTCTTTGGAAGTCTTTCTCAGAATCATATTTTTAAAGACATAAAATTAAGTCCAAAGAATTACAAATATAATCAATTATGTTTGAAATACAGTATTGATTAAAAAATGCATAGACCTCAGGTTAAATTCCTTGTTCTCAGACCAAATAGCTAATTCCTCTATTATATATCAATCTTCAGATATGTGAAAACAGAGGCAGCAGTGTATACAGTGTAGGCAACAGTGTGATATTAGATGACTGAAGCTGAAAGCACAAAGAATCCAAAACATTTGTGTGATCCTGGGTAAATCACTTAACCTCTGCCTACTTCAAGTTCTTTATCTGTAAAATAATAGAAATCACTTTCTAAGTTGTTGTGAGAAGAAAATGGTCCAATATTTATGAAATGATTTGCAAATCTTAAAATGTCATATGAATATAGACCGATGAGGTATATAGATACAATGACTATAATAACAAATGAAATAATACTTGACAGGCAATCATACTTTGATTAATCATAATGATTATTAATATTATTATTGCTATTACTGTTGTTTTCTTTTTCTCATCCACAAATTTCCTTATTTGATTGGCTAACCCTTACTGGTTCTTTCAAGTGAAAGTTAGTTGGTATGAGTTTGAGGCCCCTGACCATCATCTTTTGTTCCTTTTCCCCCCATTAATTTATCAATATTCATCCTAAAATGCAGTCCTCAGCACTGCACAGTAATACTCCTAATGTGAGCTGACCTGGGAAATGGTGTTTACATGCAGTATTACTCCTTGGAAATGAGTAAATGTGAAAGAATAAAGAGAAGCTGAGCAATTAATGAAATCTTTTAAAGTCTTATATTTGTTTTTTAGACATTTTAAATGGAAGACTTTTCAGACAAGTGTTGCGATGATTGTCGGCTGTCTGGCTTTTAAAAATTTTTAAACAATCACTAACCAGGAACTCTGTTAAATTTCCAGTTATTTTAAAAAAGAAAGTTCATTTTCAAAGCATTGGGGATGGTGGTGGTTAGAACTGGAGAAGTCTAGAGGCCATGGATGCTAAAAGTAGTTAAATTCAATATTAGCTCTTAAGACAGATGAAGTGCTTTGGGTTTGAAAGGCCAATGGGCCACAAAAGCCCAGAGCCACTGAGAAAAGAGTCACAAAATTGCAAAGACCAAAAAATGGTGGGAAATAGTCAGTCATGCTAGACTGAAATGTCAAAGCTCTCTTTCCTTTCTCCAATGTATTATAAAATATACATATCTTACACGAATAGTTTGCAGAAACCCTATGAGGGATTCTGATGATAAGGACCTGATGTTACAAAGGCCCCTTTTAAATCAAGGATCCCACAAAATCAGTACTTTTTGGTGCATTTCTATTTTCTTTGGTCAAATAAGAAAGAAATCTGCTTCCCACATAGTGAAAGATCATAAGCTTTTTTTTTGGAGGTTTGCCTGGACATTTACCAAAGTTCAGGTGATCTAGCAATATTAACATTTTACTGACTCTTGTGCCTACACTTTGCTTTCATTTCACACACTACTTTAGGCTCAGTATCTTTGTTGATCTTTGGAATTCCCAGAATCACAGAATTTCAGAGATGAAAGGGATATTAATGGCTCTCTTACCCATCCTATACTTGAATGCTTAATAGAGATACTTTCTTTTACCAACCCAATATTTGGGTTAGTTAGGATGAGTTCATAATTTTTTTTTCCTTAATAAGAGATAAAAATATCTGTTTTGATCTTTGTAAAGGGTTTTTTTTTTGGGGGGAGGGGAGGTTCCCTTTAGGTAAAAGGCTATAGAAGATCTGGAATTTGGTCTTTCTATGGGTAGAAATAACTTTCAAAAGCAGAATGGAATCCAGTTTCAAACAGGGTTACAAAGCACCAGCAGCCTTGGATTCAGGCATTTGCTTTCTTTAGATATAAACCCCTGTACATCTTCTTTGGACAGATTTTTCAAAACTGTTTTTGTTTGATATTACTCTTATGTATTACATCGAGGATTGCAGATAGTGTAGTAATTTGCTTAGTTTTATGTATCAGCATACATTTCTATTCACTCTTTGTCTCCGGGAATGCTGATTTCCTAGCTGATATAACATGCTTTAGAAATAAAATAAAAATGGAGTTGATTTTGTTAGAGGGTATAAGGGATCTGACAACTGATAATTGCCTCTTAGGTACAAGGGACACCAAAAATTGTGCACATAATATTTGATGAGGTTTATAAACTTATGATAATAATGATTAAAATGACTAGGGTTGATTGAATTTAGCTCCCTCTGAAAGTTGAAGGATACATGGGGGAAATGGAAACTATTTTCCTTTCTTTCACCAAGTTATACTGGAATTAATGACCAGCATTAACAAGGCATTATTTTCCTTCCCAGTCTCATATAAAATGACTTTTTCTTTATTTATATTTATCTTTACATGTGTTCTGTTGGTACAAATGTTTGTCTCTTCAGTTAAAATAACTGGATAAAACAAATTATTGCCTTCTTTATCCTTGTATAATATGAGACTAGAACAGAGACTGGTTCATAGTAGGTACTTAATAAATGCTTGTTTGTTGATTGTTCCTCTTTGTAATAAAATCATCATAGCAGAACATAATATAAGTAAGAAAAAGTAAAGTAAGTGTTGATTGATGGGGGATGGTTAAACAATCTGTGGCACCTGAATAATGTATCATATATTATATTTTTTAGAAAATGCAAAATATACAGAATTCAGAGACATGTAGGAAGTCTTGTATGATTGCTGTAGAATGAGGAAAGCAGAATTAAGCAAACTTTATAAAAAGAAACTGTAATAAAGAAAATAAAACAAACATCAAAATTAGTTAGATCCAGATTGGTTACAATGACCAATCTTATTTCCTGAGAAGAGAGGGTGAAAGGTGAACATTTCTTTCCAGATAAAGAGGGGAAAGAGGGAATTGGGGTGGGGGGTGAGGGAGGAGGAAGGAAGAAGAGAAGGAAAGGGGAGAGAGAGAGAGAGAGAGAGAGAAGATAGAGAGAAGTGAAAGGGGGAGATAGAAAGAAGTAAGAGGAAGGGAGGGAGGGAGGGAGAGAAGGGAGACGGGGAGAGAGAACAAGAGCAAAAGAAAGAGAGAGAGAAAGAGAAAGAGAGAGACAAAGAGAGAGAGACAAAGAGAGAGAGAGAGAGAGAGAGAGAGAGAGAAGGAGAGTGGGTGGGGAGAAGCAACAGCTCAATTTAAGCAAGAAACCTGATGCCCGTTTCTTAATCTTCTCTTCTATGTTAATTTATCTGCCATTATATTTTATTCTCTTTATTTTTAATCCATAATGAACACATACTCTGTTCTGTGCAGATTTTCCACTTAAGTACATGGCAGCTACAAAGTCTAAATTAGAAATGAGATAAAGGGTTTTATTATTGTGTGTATGTATATTTACCTCAAAAGAATATTTGATAAATATGTAAATAGAAAATATATATTCCTTCATCAGAGGAAAAGGTGCATGCATAAACTAGAGAATTACCTTTGAGTTTCAGGAACTTAAAAATCTCCACCCACTTTTGAAAAAATAATTACTAACTCCCCAAAACTTTCTCACCTCCAACATCCATAGTTATCATACAACAGCAACTCAGCATTTGGAAAGTAGGAAAACAGGATTTGAAATTGGCAACGTGTTCACAATCTTGAACAAAGACCCTGACACTGTGTGGTGTATTACAAACAGAATTCTCAGACTCCTAGACAGTCCTGTGCTCACACTGAGCAAAATCATATGCTTAGATCTGGGAGAGGAAATCCGACAGTAGGGCTAGCAAGGCTCAGTCTAATGTGTTGCATACAGAAGTCAGAACCAAATGAAAGGGTCTACTCAGGAAAAGGGTCACTTGATTCTTTAAATTATGGGCTATAATCCAAGCCATTCTTGACTGTTATTTTTTTTTAGGGAATTCAAACTCCCTTATTTTAATCCCAAATAAGTTGCCAAGTCATATTTCATAGGCTCTGCTAGAAAATGAAATAAAAGAATGCCCTGAACATTTCATTAACTTGTTAATATATGACATAACTGTGATGTGCTGTTGATTTGATGTCTTTTGTTCTGTGATTAGTATTTCTTAGATCACTTTTGGGTGCAGTGTATAGATGCATAGCTACTTGTAGGATTCTAGCAAGTCTTTTTCTACCTCTAAGAATGGCAACTATAGTGAATCTGGTTGTTGTGAAAATCAAATGAAAAAACACATGTAAAGTGCTTTGCAATGACAAATGTTGGTGATGAGGATATTGATAATAATGATGATCATGTCTCATATATTAGCTACTGAACGATTAACTCTGTGAACTTGCAATGAATATCTTAATAGTAGTGGATAGAGTGGCCCTGGAGTCAGGAGGACCAGAATTCAAGCTGTATGATCCTGGGCAAGTCATTTAACCCCAATTGCATCAGAGAAACCCAATACAAAACAAAACCAAACAAAGAAAAAAGTATTTTTATATCTTTGTTCCTAGTTCTCTTTATCAATCTCTCAAGCCAGTGTTTAAGAGAATGCTTGACACTGAACAAATAATTATAACAACTGATATTTATGTAGTGTTTTCTGACTTGCAAGGTGCTTCAAATTGATCTCACTTGTACCTCACCTGAGTACCACAAGATTTGCTGTATTCTAAAGACATGGGAACCCTGGGCTCACATAGCTCCAGAAAGTCAGATGCAGAAATCGTACTCAACTATCTCATGATTGTGAGCTTTCTGACCATTTTACTGAAGTATATTGTCTCTCCAATGACTGCTGAATGAATGAAGGATTGAGTGAATGGATTAATGATCTCTCTGCACATATACATACATTCAAACACACCACACACACACACACACACACACACATATACATATATGTATGTATCTATATGTATCCATTTCTTTCTTTCTATTTATCCATCTATCTATCTAAAAATTTAATGTATCTAAGTTTACAGGCCCATAGATTCAGATATTGAAGGGACTTAAGGTATCATTTAGTCCTCTCCCCTCATTTTATAGAGGGGTACTTTCCCAAGAAAGTAACTCAGGTAAATAATCAGCAGCAAAGCCCATGTTTGAATCAGGCTCTTTGCCTCTAAAATAGGAAGTTTATTTTGCAAAACTGAATACTAAATTTAAAAAATGTATCTCAACCAAAAGTTTTAGTTCATTTGTATGGTATTAAATTACTATTAAGGCTTTGGGAACACTTTCTATTCTAATATTTCATTCTTTCCTTTCTCCTCCTTTAATTTTCTTTTATTTGTCTAATTCTCTGGGCTCTAGTTTAGAATGCCAATTCAGTGGACAACGGAAGGCTGTGATTAAACAGGAATGGTGGATTTCATGGACGATCTAAGAGTCTTCTTGCATAAACCCCCAGAGTTCTGCCTGGTAGAGATTTTAGCTTGTGGGGCTGGTGATCTCTAGGATTGGTTCACCAGCTTCCCTAACTACCCTGAAGAGAATTTTGCAAGGAAGACCAGACCTGAACTTGCTGTTTGAATAAGCATTTCAATCTTAGTTCAGAAGTCTGAGTCTTCTATTCCCTGAAGGCCTGGAAGGATGCTTTCTGATATTCTTCCTGGATATGAACAGGTGGGTATATGAATCTTGATTTTGATCTTGAGTATATCACCTCCTTCCTCCAGCAGAAACTAAATCACTCCTTCCTCTACCATCAACTAAATCACGTAGTATTTGAAGGCTTGTAGGTTCCTTTCAAAGAAAGGTGGTATAATAATTTACAATGATAAAAAAAGTATTTTTTTTAAGTAGAATAGGATACCAAAAAAGAGATTATTTTAAATAAAAAGAAAAAAGGTTTACACACCCAATTTGGGAGTAGGGAAATATTGTTTTAAAAAAAGAAAAAAAAGAGGTTATTTTCAACAGGATTCCCAAGGACCCAGAAATAAAATTCAGAAGCTTGGAAGGTAGCTAGGAACCACTCAAAATATCAAATAGAAGTAAAAAAATAAGTAATGAGAGATGGTATGGTATATTACAAAGGTTCTCAATCCTTTTCATTCCTTGTTATCACTAAGGCTTTCAAGTAAATATTTATGATTCAATATGAAAAGATGTAAATTCTAGAGTTGGCTATGCATAAGCACAAAAATCAGTGATTAATTTCTATAGTGTAATATAGTTATTTAACAAATCTTCCTTGCACCCACTTGACAGGCTTTTAACACTATAAAGCCCAGGTTCAGAGCTCATAGCACAGTTAATAGAGAAATGGTCTTGAAGTCAGGAATATCTGCTTTTGGCACAGATTGGCTTTATAGCTTTGGGTAAGCCCTCTCACTTAAGAATATTTTAGGCCAGAAGTGTCAAACAGGCTACCACCTTATGAGGCCCACATCATCCTGAATACAGACCAAACCAGATTAAAATGTAGCTATTAAATAATTAACAAAATAAAACTTTAAAAATACAATAAACTATAGACAATATAATATTTAAAAACGAAGTCAATGTGCAGCCCACAGGGATCCTTCTGTAGGATTTAATGGCCCCTGTTATTATTTGAATTGGACACCACTGCTTTAGGCAACTTTTAAAGACAATTAGCTATAGTGCAGAGGTCTGATTGACATTGGTCAAAGGAATTACTTCACTGAGAGTTTCCTATATCAAGAACATCACAGGTCAGGTCCAATTTTTTTTTTTTTTAAAGACAAAAAAAAATAAACTGAAAGGATTCGGCATTCTTGCGAGTGGGAGCTAGCTGTTGATCACAGCAGAGAACAAAGCACAGGCATGTTTATAACAGCTGACATGTTTATACACACACCAGCCTAAATAGATTACTTGAGTCATAGATGGAGAGTGAAACAACAAAGAAACAGAGAAAGAAAGGGGGGGAAAGGATAAAAGGGGATTCAATGCATAGCAGTGCAAAGGGAAAAATCTGGATCTAAATCCAAGCTGCTAAACACTGGATGAGCAGGTTCATTGTTCTTTTGAAAAGGAAATAGCTACTTCAGCATTTAAAGTGGAAAGCATCCTCAAGAAAGCCCCTGTTAGGCCTTCCCTGGGCTCACACCATCCCATTAAAATGTATCATTGCATACTAATGAAAGTAAACACGTACAAGAGACCAGAGGCTTCTTCTGTGTGACTAACTTCTCAAAGAGTGCCTAGAATTGGAAGAGTCTCATTTTAAAGTGTACAACACTGCTTTTGGCAACTTTTTAAGACCATCAATTGATTTTTGACCAATAGATACATTCTGTGCTTTCCCCCCTTATTTTAAGCACCATTTATGACTCTCCAGGAATATATCACTCACATCAAAGAATAAATCCCCATTTTTTTTTTTTTTTGGCAATTATAGAAAATGGCAACAAGGAAAACTCCAAAAAAAAAAAAATAATGTAGTAACTTATTTAGATAACAAGAAAACTTTGGCTTCCTAGGCTTTCCAAAACTTATCGGGCTCACCATTGCCGCAGCTGTCTCTGAGGCATTAGTTTTAAAACTTTAATTTCCCAGCCAGATACCAAGCATACCTGAGATCTCCAATGATGGGCTCGATTATCCATGCTTGATTGACACAGTAACCATGGTATCTTTATTGCAATGGGAACCTCAACTAAAAAAAAAATAAATAAAAAAGCCATTCTGATTTACAACTATACAAATTCTCACAATGTGATAATAAAGAGGATACATGATGAAACCTGACAGGACGTTAAGCTGATTGCACAAGTGTGGACAGCTGAAGAGGCAAGAAATAATACAGTTGTCACTGGCCTGTTTCACCACAACACCAGGCAAACAAAAGGAACGCTGTTAATCAGTTCAACTCTGCGGCTGGATAATCCTAAACCAGTAATTGACAAATGGAAAAACCATACAGTCCCCTCTGCTCTGGGATTCATAAAGTGCATGAATATTCATACCTTCTCCTCTGGTCAAGGAACTTTTTAAATGCTTTAAGCCAGGTTTTTAAAAGAAGAGAACAAAGAAGAATGAAAGGCTCTTCAATAAAATATGGCTGCCTTTTAAATGCATCTCCTTCCTTCAAACCACCATTAAAAGCAAAAGTTAATACGACATAGGAGATACCACATGTAGTAAAATGGAGCATGGGACAGGGGCCCCAAGGAAAATTATAAGTTTACAATTTTTGGTAATTTTGGCTAAAATTTGCAAAAAAAAAATTGCAAAAAGATGGAATCTGTTAATGGCTCTTACAGAGAATGAGACTGTGTCTTACAGAACTCTAGCTTCATCTTGGAAATGGTTATTTTGTCCTCAAGATCAATGTGAATAATTTGTTTACCCAGAATGTCTTACCGTGTAAGTTTTTTATATACACATACACATATATGTATATATTTTTCTCTAATTTGTTGAAAACCATATTTTAACATAATTGATTTCCTTTGCAGTTAACGTGTATTTTATTTTGTGTATTTGAAAGCATCATTGTAAGAAAGGAGGCAAAGGCTTCCTCAGACTGCCAAAGGAGTCCATGATCCCAAAAAACTAAAGAAATTCTTATTTAGGGCAGCTAGATGGCACAGTAAATAGGGTATCAACCCTGGAATGGGGAGTTCCTGAGTTCAAATCTCATCTGATACTTGAATCTGGGCAAGTCCCTTAACTCCAAATATCTCTCACACACAAAAAAAATCCTTGTTTAGCCAAAAAAGGGATGTCTGAGTAGTCTTTAGTGTTCTGTAAAATGTCTTTAGCTTTTTAAATGGTTTTACATGTCTCATTCGATCAGTACAGCAACTAGTGAAGAAAGGTGTGTGTTAATTGCTGTCCCCATCTTATAAATGACAGGATTGAGGCTAAGTTAAGATGTAACTTGCCTCAGTTTCAGGATTTGAATTTAGGTCTTCCTGACTCCAAATCTAGTACTCTTATTTCAGCAATGTTGTTTATCCTTAGAAAAATAAGTTTCGTATTACTTTAGGAAGATGGGGTATTTTCTTGAATGTTGTTAAGCTTCCAGAAAACAAACAAAAAAGTATCTAAATTATAATGAATAAAACTCAGTGCAAGGCTATGTATCTATTTAATCATAGAGAGAGGTATTCCAGAGAAGTTGTGCATAAATTGAACTTTTGCAAATTGAACTATATTTCAAGTGCACCAGGGGACTTGCTATTTAAAGGAACCCTGTGATGAATGCTTTTTATAAAGTAAAGAATTTTGGTATTCCAGGTTTTAACTGTTTTGTACATTCTGTTTTTGCAGAGTTTGTTTGGGGGGCACGCAAATGCTGCTTAATTTATTTGTTTTAACTTCTTAGAAAGAAATATCAATGTCCAAGTCCCTTCTTTTGAGTTTTTCAGGATGAATATATATTTTTAAACAGTTGACCTTGCCTCAAGCCAAATTTCTCAACAAATTAGATTAAATTCATCTAAATTTAAAGACATTTAAAATGCTTCCTCCGCTTGAAATGTGAAATAGATTATGTTTCCTACTTTCAAGAAGCTTACCTTCTACTTGGAATGGATTGTAGAAATATGTGTCCCAAGAACATAGGTGTGATGGGATGTAGCAAAGGCCTTTCCTTTAGTTTTTAGCAAATTTCAATTTCTACCCTCCTCCATTAAAAAATCCTCTGAATACTTCAGCCCAAACTCATTTTTTGATTACCCCATTTGATTTTGTATAAATCCCTTAACTTTCCTGGTCTTGGTTTTCCCATCTTCAAAATAAGAAAATGAGATTAAATGGCTTCTGAGTGAGGTTCCAAATCTAGGTCTATGATCTGAAGACTGTTTTATGTTTGCCAGGTTTATCTTCCCAATCTGATAACCAAATGCTCTTGGGCAGACTTCATTTTTTTTCTTCCTGTGTCTGTTCCTTAGCTCTAGCATAGAACAAAATCAGTCAGTCAACAAGCACTTATGGGTCACTTTCTATGCACCTATCTGGGACACAAAGAAAAGCAAAAATATTTTCCTTATAACTTGGTGAAGTAGCCCTGTAACCATTACCACCAATTTACTGATGACACTATGCAGAAGCTGAGGAACAGAGGTAGGAATTGACTTGTCCATGCTCCCAAAGGAAGTAAATGTTGAAGGGGAGATTTGAACACAAGTGTTGAGGTTCAACGATCAGAGACCTTTCTGACACTCCAAATAATAGAAAACTGGATTATTTTAATGTAACTAGGGGTATCTAGGTGGTGCAGTAGATAGAAAACAGAGGCCTGCACTCAGGAGAGATGTATTCCTTATCCCTGTGTGCCTCAGCTTCCCCATTTGTAAAATGAGCTAGACAAGGAAATGGCAAATCACTCCAGTATCTTTGCTAAGAAAACCCCAAATGGGATCACAAAGAATTGGACTCTACAGGAAACAAGTGAATAACTTATTGGTACAGGCAAGGTCTGAATTTGATTCAGTCTAACTTTCTTTCCATTATAGATTTCTACTGCTCTTCACTTTTTTTTTTTTTTGTTCTCTAATTTTCATAAAAAAAGGGATTTGAGAATACACTGAACAAATACATTTGTGACAACGACAAATGCATTGGTAATTGAGTATAGCATTTTTTAAGATCTTCAGGCTGTCACTTTTCAACGATTTCTTTGCAAATGACTTCCTCGTGGCTTTTTAAATGTCAAAAATGGTCATGGTCTAAGTTCTCAGACCTCTAAATGAGTATTTCACTTCACAGATAATGATTTCCCCCCTGGGGGGTACAGGGAGGGAAGAATATCAAAAGGCAAGAATACTTTTATTATTGGCATTTAAAACATAAATTTCTGATCCCTGGGAAACTGAAGCATGGAGGGAGAAGAGAAGGAAGAAATGCATTAAAGGAGGAAGTAGCTTTTTCTACCTTGGAAAATATAAGTTCATGCACACAGACACACACACAAACACATACACAATCCTTATAAAATCAAATGACAGAAAAAGCATAGTTTTAAGTAATATATAGCAGAGATTAAATTAGGAAAGATATTTCTTGGTGTTGCCTAATTCTATAATGTTGTGAATTAAATAAGAATGCTTATTTTGCCATACAGTTATCTGCTACCAATAGTTGTCTTCTTCCATAGGACTTTAAAAAATAAGGTGTGCTTTCCTCATATAAGCTCTGTGTGTGTGTGTGTGTGTGTGTGTGTGTGTACGCGCGCGCGCGGACCCACCCATGTGCACAAGGGTGAATATATCAAGTTGATTAAGTTTTACAGGCAAGGAAACTGAGGCTCAGACAGGTAACATGGCTTGCTTAGAATCAAATAACCTATAAATACTTTTATATCTACTTTTGGGAAAAAAACACCCCTAGAAATAGGGGAAGTAAAAAAAGCCATAGAATGATATATTCCTTATAAGAAGATCTTTGCAAAAATTAATTTCTCTAACTTTTAGAGATCACTAAAACTAATGAATGAAAAAATGCTGAAATAAGGCCTAAATAAAATTTAGGTTCTCCTAAATCCTTCTTCCTTCCTTTCCTTCCTCCCTTCCTCCCTCCCTCCCTTTTTTCCATCTTCCCTTCCCTCCCTCCCTTTTCCCTCCTTCTCTTCCTTCCTTCCTTCCTTCCTTCCTTCCTTCCTTCCTTCCTTCCCTTCCCCCTCCTTCTTTTCCTTCTTCATTTCCCTCCCTCCCTTCCTCCCTCCCCCTCCCTCCTCCTCTCCCCCTTTCCTTTCTTCCTTCCTTCCTTCCTTCCTTCCTTCCTTCCTTCCTTCCTTCCTTCCTTCCTTCCTTCCTTCCTTCCTTCCTTCCTTCCCTTGTTCTTTCCATCCATCCATCGATCCATCCATCCATCATTATACTGATACACTTAGAGGTATTTAGCGAGGGGTAAGAGGGCACCCTTTTCAAATATTTTACTGTTTGGTCCTTTTTTTTTTATATTTCTTATAATATTGTATTTTATAAATATGGACACTGCCTATCATTTATTTAACATTATGTCACACAAATTACATGTATAAATATACATATTTATACATTTACATAAAATATATAATAAAATATTATATATAATATGTAATATATAAATACAAAAAATGACATGCAATATGTTGCAGAATATTTTGTCAATAGAACTCTTTACAAGGACAGCTCAAAAATATATTCAAAAATATTTTCATAGATGTATATATCATATATGTGTTTGTACATATATGTATATACATAATCTATATTTCTACATACTGTGTACAAAAATCTAAATTATCTACATACTTATATATCTCTCCATCCATTCATCTATCATTTATCTGCATTTACAACCAGATACATACATCTCTATATATCTCTGTCTCTCTCAATTTATCTATCTACCTATCATCTTTATTTCTCTCTCTCTCTCCATTTATCTATCTTACTATGGAATATCAAAATATACTATTTTGTTTTATTTCTGACCAAAAATAATAATAATCTGTTCACTGAGTGAGGAAATATGTTCCAATTCTCTGTTTGAATTCAGGCTATGTGTCTCACTTCCACATATACAAGCTAAGTTAGCTGAAGATATGAGAAGGGTTTGTCTGCTTTTTAAAAGTGTATACATACCTATTATTAACATAGGTATGTATCTACATATATGAATAAATGTAATACATTAAGAAAATACTTTCAGAGTGATTTTTAGATTTCTTTATACAAATAATCCATAAATATTATTTTTATTATTGTTAGTACCATTATACTTATACATCACATTGTACATTATATTCCTAGAGTGTTCCTTCAGAATTAACATCAAATTGTTCACAAATGGTCACCTTTTATTTAGTTTTTAAAATTCATTTTATTTTTCATGCATAGAATAAAACAAGCATTTCCATAACAGTATAATCATAAAGACAAATCCCTTTTTAAGTAATTATTCATTTTGTCTATTCCAAAATGATTAATGAAAATATCAAAAAGGAAATTGAAAAAATTTCTTCTATATTTACATCATTTTTCTAAAAAAAAAAAAAAAAAAAAAAAAAAGCCCGCTTCTAAAACATTTGTTATATACTTTTTAAACACTGAAAACTGCTTCCTGTTTTAATCTATGTGGGAGGTAAAGAAGACATATGGAGTTTCAGGATCTAAAAAGCACTCTTCCTTCTGAATTCCAGGAAATAGACTTGCTTTTTAAACTTTTTATTATTTTTCTTTTTTAATCACCAACGATGTGGTTAAATTTAAATTACTGGTGGAAGATCCTTGGAATAGAAAGGTCCTGATGGACTTTTAGAGATCACTCCGCCAGGGTGACAAAGACCATTATTAACTGGCTCCGAGTGGAGATAATTCTGAGCAGATCCAGACTTTGCCCTATTTCCATCCAGGAACACTTGTCTGACAGATTTAATGGACACCTTTGTAAATGATTTCCCCTGGCTTTAACAATCCTGTTGCTTAAGCCCACTCAAACCTGTTCCTGATGGACTTCTCTTAATGGATCAGCAGAATTGGGCAGGCAGAAGAGAGCTGCCAAAGCATTAGTTTCTCTTTGCATTTAGATGTTGGCATTCTGCTGAGATGTCAATGTTTACTGTTCAGAAAACTAGCTGCAATCTCTGAAAAATATTTACAGTCCACATGTCAATAACTGTGTACCACCCCAGAGTCCAGGTAATTGTCACTAATAGCCATAAGCAGTGATAAGCTTGTTTTCTACTGTATCCATGAGATGCTTGATTCATTGAGCACACACATGCCTTGTCAGGTCCTTATTAAAAACACCTGATACATCTGGGAGAATTGCAGGCGCTGTCTGGTCCTCTAGTGCTCTCAGTATTGGGAATAATGTTTTTAAGAGGCTGATTTTTTTTCCTCTTAGACACACACGAAAGAAGCTTTTACAGGAAGTTACAAATACTCCTAAATGACATTTCATTAAAAGTGCGTTTCCTTGGAAAGTGGTCAAGAATAAAAGCCCTGCTTTCACTTGGCAGGGGAAAAAAGTGATGTAGCAGCAATATGGGAGGCCAAGGAGCATAGAAAATCGACTTTGCCATGGATGTGAGTAGCATTCAGGCAGGTTCAGCTCTAGGAAAACATCCCGAGTGCTTTCCTATGGACTTCTAATTTTCTCTTTCAAAACTAGATTCCCAAGCTAGATTTCCATTTCTGGAGAGGACAGAGAGAAATGGAAAAATCTATGTGGTCTAGGGGTAAACAAAAGAAGTGACACTATCTACACAATGCGAAGGGCAGGAGGGCTTGTAGGCATAATGTAAACCCTAAAAATTATAATAATAACAAATATGATTTCATTGCTATTGGACATTTCCTATTAGGAAATTCCCTCTAACAATGCAGCTGGGTACCTTCTAACTCATAGGCTTAAGCTTCATATTAAATATGTGTCAGAGGTTCCTCGAATTTTCTATTCACAGTATCATGGTGACTGTCATAATAACTGAACTAAGAATTAATTTATAGAATCAGTGATTTTATTAATATAAGAAATTTCTAAATATAGAAACACCCTCTAGCTTCTTCACAACTCACAGGCTCTGCTATTTAGAATTTATATCATTTTGTGGTTAAGGTGACTTGCTCAGGTCACATAGCCAGCAGTTGTTAAAGGATTTTCAAATGCAGAGCTTCCTGACTTTGAGATCTACCCCATACACTATGAGGATACCTAATAATGATGATAAAAATAAAAATAATAAAACAACACCATATGGGTCCACATCCCACCTATACTGTAATACCAATCTCAGTCCTGAACAGAAAATAAAGCTCAGTGATTTCAGGGAAGGGCTTCCTCATTGCCTGGTTCTGTTATGGTAAGCTATGCTGAAGTTCAGGTGACAAGAAGCACCTGTGTGACAGATATGGAGGGTTAAAAAAAGAAAGAAAAAGTTTAACAATTAATTAATTTTATTAATTATTAAAATAATTACTTTAATGTAAAAATCCCTCTTAATTCAAAAACACTGATTCATATTTCTAAGCATCATCTTTCTCGAGCTGGAGGGCTCCCAAAAGACATATAGCCCAAATCCCTCATTTAATAGATACCGATGTTGAGGCATCAGAATGGTAAAAGTGAGATTCTAAAGAAAAAAGGAGTTGCAGGCAACTATCATAGATGGGACTAATTAAAGACTATCAACTTGACCTAGATCAGCCTCCATTTCCTTATCTGTAAAATAGGGATAATAGCAGCACCTGTTTTACACAGTTTCAGTAAGACTCAGAGGAGATAATGTGCCTAAAGCCCTTTGCAGACCACAGAATCTGGTATTAAGAACCTTTCTCACCTCGGTTATGAAAAATCCAAGCACAATCATCCTTTTCCTCCTCCTCTGGAGAGACTGAAAAATTCACGTCTTTCATTTGATTTTTATTTTTTGATTGATTGGTTTATTTTTAAGATTTTGTTGTCATTGAAAATCAGCAGTCTGCCACTAGCTTTAACGAACACACTAGAACAGTTAAGGGAAAAAAGGCAACTGAGTTAAGTCTCTACTGGGAATGGCGTTGCCATGTTGTTTTTCAAGGTTACTTTCTCTTCATTAAAAACTCTGTAAAATAATAATGAAGAAGAAACTGCTTCTCATTAAGGCAAGAATAAGATCACTAGTCAATTTTACTGCTCCCCTAATCCGGCTTCCTTTTGGTGCCGGGGAAACTGACATGCCTAGTGTTCTCCGAATTCTGAGCCTCCCTTTCCCTGTAAACAGAAGAGAGTCCATAATTACGCCCTGTTTGATCCATATCAAAGCAAGTGATCCATGTATCGATTTACATAAAGTAAAAGCACATAAAACATCTCTGCTTTTCACCCTGACTTCGCTTGCTTTCTAAGGAAAAGTTTCCTTTTGCATACTTCATTTGAATATAAAAATCTCCCGTTGAAATTTGTGATGTTAAACAAACCATACCAGTCATTCAACTTTTTAATTAAGGATTCAGTGTTCCATCCCTTTTCAGACATTAAAATTCAGGTGCAGTCATTAATCTTTCTAAACGAATTCACCTGTGGCTAATACTGATGTATTTTCTATGAGGCTTGTCATGGGCTACATACTGCATGCATAACCACTCTACAGTTAATTACACAAGGGATTATCATTAGTGTCATAAAGATAAAGCCTTGCTAGAAGCATTAGAGTGGTGGAAAAATATATATACATATATATTTATATATACATATATTTCTATACATACTTATATATACACACATACCATACATATACACATATATAATACACAATAAATAATTTCCATATAGATAATCTCTCCACATATATGTACATATATATACACATTTCTATAATATATACATATACACACACATATATCCACATAAATACATTATTTTTTTTTCTTGGTTAATATTCCTATAAGAATTGAAAGAAATAATAAATCCCACCATCATAGATAAGATCAAGTTGTAAGTAGGTCATATCGGGGGCCACAAAGCCAGGAATGAGAACCACTTCTTTTGGAGTTTTGTCACTCTCTTACTTAAAAATTAATTTGCAATCTGTGCCCTGAACCCAAAGAGCAGTGAAAAATGCAAATTAAATCTTCCTTTTAATTTTTAGATACCTTAGTTGGACATAGGTAGTGAATTATTTCCAGGAAGGGTAAATTAGCATAACTTTTAGGGATGGTAATTTATATAGGTAAATCCAGCAGCCCTCTGGGAAGACAGCTTGGAAATTTTTCACAAATAAAGTCATTTGAGAAGCATAATCAGCATAATTTACAGTAAAATTCATGAAAACACCAAGTGGTGATCCAGGATAAACAAATCTTAAGAAATAGGACAGGCACTGGTGTAATAGTAAAAGGTTTTCAATGCTCTAATCCCAATGTTAACACTTGCATATTTTACTTAGCTGTTTAAACCATGTCATCATATCTAATGTCATTTCCTATGCCTTCAGGAGACAGCTGAAGAACTTTGTACAGGCCATCCCCTCTACTCTCTGGTAATAGGGACTTCAACAACGGGAGCTATTGTTATAGATGACTATTCTTTATTTGGCATGCAATAAGCTTTTGAGACATGTGTACACACAAAAAGCAATTGAATAGAATATAAACACAACATAAACACAACACAAAACACTTTTTACAAGTGACAACATAAAGCTAAAATACACTAGACATATGCTCCAATTATGATAGAGATTCTGTTTATTCAACAAAGAACCTCAGTTAAGAATGAGAAAATACCAGATTGTAGACGTAAATTATGGTTGGGGATGGTGGTGGTGGTGAGGAGACACAGATTATTATCTTTTTTAAACATTGCAATCAAAAGAATAAAATCCAAATTGCTTTCATTTATTTTGATTTAACTCATGACGGGTTAGTACTGGATTTTCTGTTTCATTTCAAATGAAGAAAAGCACCATGTTTTGCAATTGTACTGGGGTTCCATTATCACATGGAACATGTTTGTCAATTAAACAAATATTTCCAAACATCTGCAAAATGTGGATGATTGCTAACATCTTCCCCCTTCAGATTTGGCATAGTTTAAGTGTGACAACATTTTTCTGGAGGTTATCAAAAGACATAATCTGTGTCTAGACTATGCAAAAGGATAAATTTGACAAATTTCTATAATGACACATAGGTTGCTAGAGTGTGAAAGGCCACATTAAATATCTCTCCTTTTCATATTCCCCACAGTACTCCACCACATATGTTAGGGCATTTTCATTGGGCACTTCGGGAAAACAAGCAAAGGCTTAGGACTGGCTTACCTTGAATGAGAAAAGGGAGTGCAAGGGGATTCTAGAGTGTCATGAAAACATAATCAAGTTTTTGGCATCATGATGTTATTTGGATAATTTAAAGTATGTGAGAACTACCTACCTAAATTAAAATATCATCCTCATCCCAATATATTTATATATTTGTAAACTATAGAATTAGGAACTAACCCACACACTTCAAAGGTTTGCTTCACACCTTGCTTTCCTGTTTCCCAGTCCCAGAAGGTTTGCTTCTATAAACAATAGCAGATAATTAGATTTATGTATTTAATTTGATTTAAATTGATCCTAACAGTAACATGGTGAAATAGAGGGAGAGGTAGGAGCCAATCATGGACAATCTTTTCCTAGTTTCACTGAGTAATTTGCAGAAAACCTAAAACTGAAGCCAACTTGACACGGGTCAGCCATTTCTCATCTAAATAGTTTCAGTCCAAAAAGCTCTCCTGTGTCTATCCCGCCCATCCCTGCCAATGCGATTATGGGAGATGATCATGCCAGATAATGAGATTGTCTTTCCTTGTTCCCTTGTTTTGGTGAGCGGTTGTGACTTAAATGAATTCTTCCAAGAATTCCTTAAGCCACAGCTAGAATTTTAAGTGGCTATGTTTTGAAGAAAACCTGTCCGATGCATTTAATCTTGTGTCTCAGCTAATGTGTATAATATTATTATTTTAGAATGATTAAAAACTTGTATATGTTGGCTTAAAAACAAAACAAAATGAAACAGAGTGGTTTTTAATCTGTGGCAGTCTATAGGAGCTTTGAAATTTAAAAACTAGAAATATTTTATGAGCATTTTGGTAGTTATTTCCTTAAACTGGGAAATCTGATAAATATAACAAAACAACCCAACCTCAAACCTACCAAACAAAAAGTCAACTCCCTCTTTTTTAATATACAACCATTTATGCCCTTGGGGGAAAAACAGTTTAAAAATAGACTAGTTGATGTTCTCTGTTCTGGAATGGATTATTTTCCTTCTTACAAACCCTTCTTTATTATGAAAATGTTCTTTCTGGTCCTCAAACCTTTCATAGAAAAACTTTTTTGCTCTGTGTCCTTGGGATCAGAAATTTAAATTCACCAGCTTAAAGGAAGAAAGCTGGCCCCAAAAGATAAGTGCATTTTGGTAGGGAGGGATTCAAACTTTGTGGGATGGATTGTAGGCTCTCAATTCTTTAGATTTAATTCTGATAGTGACCAGAGCTTAAACAAACAAAACATAAAACTATAAACCTGAATTTCCTGTTTACTGTTTCTTTTCTCATTTGAACTTATGCAAACAATATTTTAGAAAAAAAATCCTTCGAGAATTGTAAATCTCTTTTTTATTCTCAGAACTATTTGCTCCTGGATGTGGATGCACTTATTCATTCTTTATTTTTGGTCAAAAGCATTAATAATAGGACACCACACTGACAGGCATGTAGCTGATAGTTCAAGCACCCTCACTGTAGTGTTCTATACTGATATGTAGTAACTTAGTATCAGGGTAGTGCAGGGATTTTCAACTATTTTTTTTTCATGTATTCTTTTTCTAGTCTAGTGAAATCTACAGAACCCTTCTCAGACTAATGTATTCGAATATACAAAATATAATACACAAAATGACAAAGGAAACCAATGATGATGAAATCCAATGATCAAAATACGTAAAAACAGTCAAAAAAGTTGGGGAGAGATTTCCAATTACTTGAGCATGGCCATGTTAATGCTTGAATGTCATTTTAGTTTAAATGTTCATCACACTTCCTTTTGTTTGTTACAATAGTAGTAAATTTGTTGGCAGAATGGAAGTCCCATGTGGCAAATATAATATTGTACATTTAGGTATTTTAGAAACTATGTTTGGGGTCTTTGAAGCTGGAATATCTAAGGCACAGATACCTCATATGAGAACTTCTTTCCAAACAGCAAACTTGATATGTTTATTATTAATCTGCAATATCTCTACCATACAGCAGAAAGTGTTCCTTAATGAACAAAAACTGAGGACTTTGTTAACATGTGTGTCCTTTCAGGCAATGCTCACAAATGCTCACTGGAACCAATAAAATTGTCCTTACTTCTCTGAAAAACAAAGTGCCACACTGTTAGGTCCTATTAGATTTTACCAGATATGTATAACTTATATTAAAGTAAAACCCATAGTAATTGAGCACAGCCACCATGAAAACCACCAAGAGAAAAATGTATCAGATAGTAGAAATACATGAAAATCGAACTAGCAAGAGCAGTCAAAGTAGTATAAATAGAGCTTCATGAAATGTCATCAAAATCTGATCACAGAAATTCTTGGAAGTTGAAAAACTGACTGGTTATCACATTAATTTTGCTTAAATGAAAATTATACATTTTCTTATTTCAGAGAGTAGTATCTTTGATCTTATAGATTGTGAGGGATACCCTTAATGTATACAGGTTTGGGTTAAGAAAAGCTTCTTTTGCTTTTTTTTTTTTTTCAAGAAAAACTGGAAATGTGATAAACATTACAATAAGTTATTAGAATTAAGGAAAGGAATGTGGAACTACTTTTGTCTGAAAAAAAAAGAAGCTATGTTTGCATTTACTGTGCAGAAATGATTAATGACATCAAGGATGACTGGTTGGAAGTTATTTTCCAACAATTTAAGAGCAATTGTCAGACCAAGGACAGAAGACGCAGCTTTCTTGTGCACTTTTTTTTTTTGAATAGTATTTTATTTTATTTTCCAAATGCATGTAAAGATAGTTTTCAATATTTATTTTCATAAAACTTTTGTGTTCTAAATTTTTCCCCTCTCTCCTATATGTCCCTCTCCCCAAGACAGCCATCTGATATAGGTTAACTGTGTGCAATCTTTTAAAAATATTTCCATTTTTGTTATGTTGTTCTTGTTCACCTTCTGACATAGGATTTTTTCACTAAAATTTATGTATTTCCTGGTGTCTTTACTTTCTGGATTAAATCTTTTTCCAATGGGACAATATTAGTAGAGATTTTCCTAGTCAGTAAGAACTTTCATTCAGTCAACAAGTCAAGACCGGAACAGAGTACAACAGCACAGAAAGTACTGAATTCAAAATCCACAGAGCTGAAGATCAAAGTCTTTTTTGACCTTGGACAAGTCATTTGACCTATTGACTTCAGTTTCTTCAGCTATCAAATGAGGCAATTGAACTAGATTTAATTGTGAGGTTGTTTCCAAACTAATTTTGTGATTTAGATTTTCGTGCATATTTTTATTCAATGTGTAATTTCAGAAGAAATTAGAGTGTGTATATTATATATATGTAGAGATGTATATAATACAATATGGAGTCAAAATTGCACTTATAAAGAAAATCCTGTAATGATTATGGCTTGTTGAGACTAATGTTTATGTCCTAATTCCTCTAATTTCCCATTTGACAATGACAGGACCTCTAATAGAGAAGCTTCAGTTTCTTCCCTCTTATCAGTTCACTATGCCTCTGGAAAACATAATTCTTAGAATAACTACTATAACCACTAAAGAAAAAAAAAATCTTGTTCCTACCTCTCATGCTGGTTACACATAGCAGACATATGTTGCACCCCTAATGGTCCCATGCCATGACTTGAGTTTTATTGCAGACAGCTTGCAAACCTACTGATAGAATATAGTATAAACACACCAGGCTCTACTGAATTAGTCAATGCATTTGCAAGGTTAATGTAGCATCTGTGATGCAAATCTGTGACCATTCTAATAGCTCGATGGGTAGACCAAGGCTATTTCTCAGCTCTACTCTGGAGTTCCATTAGATGGGTTCCTATTGCTCATTAACTGCAAATATCATTTGCATGGTAAATACAGGAATGTATGTAAAGGAAGGGAAGCAGAAGTGCTTTACATTCACCCACCACAGTGTACCATTGAATTACAGGAACACAAAAAGCATTAGGAATAACCTAGACTGACGGCACATTGTGAAGCCCTACTTTGCATTTCTGGACATATGTTCAATTTCTGCTCGTGAGTTAGCTGGTTACTGGCCTGATACATTCGCTATGAAAGGCTTCATTTTTCTCATTTAGAGGTTCAGCGCCATGCCTTGTGGAGTATATTTACAAGATGTCATATCTAACAAGCATGGAACGGGCAATGGAGTTGGAAGCCAATTTCACAAAAGGCAAGTTTCTTTTCATCTGGAGGGCACCAGGGCTAAGACCCCAGCAGGATTCGTCTATTCGACAAAGCTCTTCCTTCCTGCACACACTGTGTGTTGAGATACACCACCCTCATGTTGTGCTTTCTTACCAAATGTCTTTTTTTCTGGCTGCTCACTTCATATTTGTCCGTCGTATACAAAATGTAATGTCTAAAGAAAGCATGATCGGGCTGTGCATTGCTAATCTCATTACTGTAATGGCTATGAAAACATACCAACAAAAAAGGATACTGGTAAGCCACCCCCCACATGCGTGCCATACTCAGCATGCCTCCTTATTGAAACGTGTGCATTCACCGGCTCCCAGAACCCCAGCCGTCAGCAAATTCAATTCTCCTTCTCACTCCCTGCTGCAAGTGAAGAATAACTCCTCAGTCTTAAACGAAAGAAGTGCTGACAAGCCTGTCTACCTTAAAGAGTGATCACGTCCAAGGGTAAGAGGAGAAGAAGAAAAAAAATACTCCCTTTCAAATCCAATTGGATACTTTTGTCTTTGGGGAAAGAACCATATTGTATCCATTCTCAATTCTTTCATTAACAGGCTCCCCTCCCTCTCATTATAATATAACTCTTCTTCCTTCCAATTAGAGTCTTTTAAGATTGTACTTATATCATTCCTCTAATGATACATTATATACTAATCATAACCATCGCTACTTATCATAACTAACTAACTTAATCATAACCAATGCACAACTTAAGAGCTTGACATGCTTTTTCTAATTAATTTGTGGCGAAGGTCACTGATGGCCAGAATGGAAGATGCATCCTGCTACTTTTGGAATGCCAGTGATCAGTCTTAAATGATTAAGGTGACTTTTATAGAGTAGATAAGCTAATCAGAAAGCTCAAGGCATTAAGACACGCGTTATTTTTGGCTTTGTTCTATAGTCTGTAAAATAATGTAGGATAATATGCCTGTTTAAATGTATTCTTGATTTTAATTTATATCAACTAGGGGGTGATGATCATGGTTTTGTTTGCTGAAGACCCACAAAAAGCTCAATAGGTGATGGGTTATAAACTTGACTGTAACAGTGAATGGAAATAAAAAATGGTTACTTTTTAAGGGAAAATTTAAATATAGTGAAAAAACTTTGATCTCCAGTACTGTCAATATGATATGATACCAGCCACTCAAAAGTATTGTAAAGTCATTTAATTTACCTGTCTAATACAATGAAGTTATTGGAGTTCAGAATAGGGTTATTGCCTTTGATAATTAGGAAATGACCACACTGTAGGGACTTAGTTAAAGGAATTGAAATACTGAGCCAGAAAGAGTAGACTTAGTTAATGTTTGACAGATATCTATAAATTTTCCAAAATCTGTCATCTGGAAGTGGACTTAAGCTTGTTCTACCTAGAACCAGAAAACTGAAATGGGATTAAAGGGTAAATGTTGCAAAGAGGTCCATTAAATGCCAGTCATTGGAGGTCTTCAAGCAAAAACTGGATGGACACTTGTCAGTATGTTTGTAAAGAAAATTCAGTATGAGTTGGACTTTATAGGTGCCTTCCAACTCTGACATTCTCTGATTCAATTGTCAAGTGAATATAGCCAAAATTTCTAGGCTTAGAACACATATTTTTATTTATTTCTCTCTCTATATTACTTAACTGGTGCCAAGAAGATAATAGATTTGGTTAATGATGATAATGCATCTCTATGACCATGTAATAAAAAATTAATGGGTTCAATTAGCCAAGTATTATATTGTTAAGAGGAGTGATCAAACTGACTTCAAAAACAGATTTCATTTCTCATTATCTCTATCAACCTCTCAGGTCCTCAGTTTCCAGGTTTGTAAAATAATATAGTGGAAGCAGATTGTAGGATTGCTTCCACTTTAAAATCTACTACTATGGGCAGACACTGTTCCAAGCTTTGGGTATTAAAAAGACAAGAATGAAATCATTTTGGTCCTCAAGGATCTTATATATTCTGAGGGAGAAAAAAATGTAAAAAGTGTAGAGGGTGCTTTTTTTGTGGGGGGAGGGAATGTGCAGGGAAGAACTTTATGCTAGAAATTCAGGATACATTTTACATAGGAAGTTTGAAGTAAGCTTCGGATTCTAAGATGAAAAAGTGAGGAGAAGAATTAGTTATTATGAATATCCAAACCAAAAGAACTTTCAATTTGCTCTGATTTGGCTGAAATAATAGAGAATTGGCCCAAGAGACACTAATCATAGTGAATAAAAACAGACCATTTAAAAAGAAGTTATTTAATTCCTATAAGTTTTCATGCTACACAAATTCCTAGAGAGTACAAGCTCCTTGAGGACAGGGCATTTTTTGCTTTTTTTTTTTTTTTTTTTTTTTTTTTTTTTTTTAATTCCCAGAACCTAGCAAAGCCCTTTTTTTAAACCTGATCTGTGATTTCAATGTTATGGGAAGTATAGAATAGATGCTTACTTAATATTTACTGATGAATAGATTCAGTGATCCTGATGAACTTTTGTTCACACCCAACGATATAATTCTTTGTATTGCTGTTTATTTTTCTGCTACCTTTTTCTTATTTTTCAACTTTCCTTCACAGGGATCTTTGCCACCAGATTAATTACAGTCTGATAGAATTTCCAGTCATCTGAAATCTCTAAAGGCCAACCTTTGACCAATACAGGAGGTACTATCAGTGTCTGTGACATCAGTAGCAAGAATCAAGAAATACTCAATATTCATAGATTCAGTATGTAATTTTGTTGGAAATATATTTGGCATGATTGCATATGTGTAATCTAAAACAAAATTCTGGTTTTTTCAATGAGGAGAAGGAAGGAGAGGGAGAACATTTAGAACTCAAACATTTAAAAAAAAGAATTTTAAAGATTATTTGTATACATAATTGAGGAAAAATAAAATATTACATTAAAAAGAATTTACCAATATAAGAAAAAGATGACAATGAAAAAATATACATAATCTCCTTTCTCTATATATATTTTTATTCTATATACATACATATACATATATAATCTCACTTTCTTCCTTATTTCCTTTCTTTCTTCCTTCCTGTCTTCTCTCCTCCCCTCTTCTCTCTTTCTCTCATTCTTTCTTTCTCTCTCTCATACTATTCCTTTCTCTTCTCTCTCTCTTTGTATATATATGTATGTAAATATATATCTATCTATATTTAGATATATAAATATAGATAAATATATATCTATATAGCTATATCTATCTATCTATCTATATCTATATCTATCTATCTATATATATATAGAGAGAGATACATACATACACATACACACACACATATACATACTTTCTTTCAAGCAATCCAGTGGCATAGTGCTAGGTCTGCAGCCAGGAAGACTCATCTTTCTGAGTGCAAATCTGGGCCTCAGATACTTACTAGCTGTGTGACTCTGGAGAAGTCACTTAACTTTGTTTACCTGGGTTTTTTCTAAGCTATAAAATTATCTTGAGAAGATCTTTGTCAAGAAAATCCCAAATAGCCTTATGAAGCACTATTCATAACTGAAAATGGCTTAATGACAAAAAAATCTCCCTTCATTAAAATGCTGCCTTATGTTGTTTGTATCATAAATACTTATAAATAATTTCCAAGCTCTTTGATTTTAAAATATTAAAATTCTGGAAAATTATTTGTAATATTTTGAAATAAAATTATATAAGGTATAATGTGATAATCTTTTTAGAAAAATATAAAAATGATGAATAATTTTTAAGTATTCAACAAAATAATTTGCAAATGATTTACTCTTTAAAGTATTTCATCATCTTTTTTTATATCACTTTCATTTCCAAATATATTCCTCCCTCTTCTATTTATTGAACAAAGAATAAAAAAGAAAAGGAAAAATTACAACAAAACATTAGTTCAGCAAAACTAATCTGATGGCACCATCAAACCCAGTCTCATACTTTATGCAACATTCCCCATTCCCAGTCACCTCACATGAAATTTATTCTTCCACAATATTTTAAAGTCAATCATTTTTAATTAAAATTCCTCACTTAGATAATTTTCAGTGACTTCTAAAATATATCTGAAAAGTGATTGATCAATTAACAAACTTGCATTGAGCACTTACTGTGTCTCTAAAACCATAGTAACTATTGGGCTACAAAGAAAAGCCAAGAGAAGCCCTAAAATTGATTATAATTTCACACTGATGCAACATTTTAAAGTTTCCAAAGCATTTTAGGTTTATTTGTTTTTCAACCTTGTAGCAAACCTGTGAAGTAGGTGCTATTATTCTACATATTAGAAAAAGAGGTTCATAGGAAAAATCACCTTGAAATTATGTTCACAAGGAGCTCAGGTGATATCTAGGTAAGAGTTGAATCCAAGATTTCCCGGCATCAGGTCTTGTATCATACCCTTTCTTCCACAGTCTCTCTACAGCTCTCTAAAGCTAGTCATGGATGTATTTTTATTTTCATTGAGGAGATGGAGAAATAGAAGCAAAGAAATTGAATTGATGGATCAGGGTACATATTTTCTGTGAAAACTAGCTCCTCATCCAGGTTTTCCTGTCTGTCAAAAAACATTAATTAAGTGCCTACTATATGTCACATCTCTTCTTCAGTAAGGATATACTGTGCTCTCTAGCAATGGAGCAGATAGAAACAGACATTTCTCCTAATCGGGCTTTGATGATTTCAGGGGGAAATGGGACAAATATGAACGACTTAATTGATTTTTCTCTTCTAGAGAGAATTGCTATTTCTCTTTGTTTATTGGCTATTCCCTTTGTACATACATGTATTATATCATTTGGTAAAGGTCAAGTACAGCATGTCATTCTAATTTGCTCTGTAATTCTTAGTAAATTGCTGAGAATATCTATCAATATCTACCATGATAAAATATTTTCTTTCTTTTTCTGCATGGTGGAACATACAGTTTTATGATCATGGAGACTTAAAATTTTATACATTATAATCATTTTTAGCATTGGATTGAATTGTGGAGGCTTATAAAAGCACTAATTAGGAGACATTTTAAGGTTTTTTTATTTAAAAGCTCAATGAGACGTTAAATTTGAAAGCACTTTGAAAAAGTTAATAATGCTGTATGAATGTAGGGATTTATTAGCATAGGACAGCAGAGGAAGAAACATAAAATTTTATTATTATTAAGCAATGATATTAGAGGAAGAAGAAATAAAAAAGGCAAAGAAAAATCAGGGTTAAGTGTAGCAGGGAAGGACAATTAACACATTCTTATTACTGTTTTCCTCATTGGATTCTAATTTGTTCACTTAGCTAAGATGTGATTCCTGGATTAAATGAAACAGGTAAAAATGAAGACAATCCAAAAATATAAGATGTGAAATTTAAAGTTACTGTACTTGTGAAATTGAAAATGTTATCATTTACTGACAGGTACTAATGACTCTAATGAAGACAGAGACTTTAGTTAACACAAATAAAGGAGTAGAGCTGCTAATAGAAGTGTAAACAGAACCTTAATTAATGAGCATATTAATTGGTCTTCTTTGCACAGGACTTGAGCCATCATATGATCTTTAGCAATCACATCTATATAACTGACATATATTATCAGGGAGGGAAGTCTAAGTAGATGTAGAAATTGATAGTACTTAATTCTAAAATCATTCATAACAAATGAAGATACATAAAAATTCCAATCTATAGAAATATATTGTTTGAATGAATCATTTAGAATAGTTTGTTATATGATTGCTAGAGGTATTTTTGAGATGTAATTCTGTTGAAATTTAGTCTATAGAAACCAAATAGCTTAAAATATTCAATCTTGTTCTTAAATGATTTATCAACTCCTTGGAAAATTTCTTCCTCCCTCCTTCCCTTTCTTCCCTCTCTTTTTTCTTCCTTCTTCCCTTCCTTCATCTCTTTCCTTTTCCTTTCTCTTTCTCTCAGTTTTCTCTTTTATTTTCCTTTTTCCTTTCCTTTCCTTTTTTCTTTCCTTTCCTTTTTTTCTTTCCTTTCCTTTCCCTTCCTTTCCTTTTCTTTCCTTCCTTCCTCACATCCTCCCTCTCTGCCTATCACTCTCCTTTGTTTCCTCCTTCCCTCTCTCTCTCTCCTTCCCTACCTCCTTTCCTTCCTTCCCACCTACCCATGTAGAGAACATTTATAGAAACAATATATTTTGCCCACTTTAACTCAAGAATTTAACTTAATAGTCTAAAATAATATTCATCACTTTCCAGATCACATGAAAGAGAAAGAATAAAACCATTTTTGCGATATCCTTGTGTCCCAAATTCTTTGTGAAATCAACTTCCTGACAATAATATACAATCGGTTTCTTCCATCTTTGTATAGTATTTGGGGGTAGGTTATAGGATACATGTTTTAAATTCTTTTAGAATATTTTTGTTTCTTATAAGTTATCACTTATATAGTACTTGAGAAATTTTTTTTAACAATTTAATCCTTACAATCCTGTTATAATTATTCTCTTTTTTATTGATGAGGAAACTGAGGCAGACAGAGGCTCAATGACTAGCTTAGCATCATATAGCTAGTAAGTTTGTGAAGTCATATTTGAATTTAATTTTTCCTGACTTTAGATGATTGTTCTATCTAGTACATCACCTAGCAGTCTCTCTTGAAACTCATTTCTGCATTGTTACATATATGCATGAATTCCTCCGTAGTACTATTCTTTTGTTAAATTCCCATGTTTTAAAATTCAAAACTTTGGAATTTACAGATGGAGAAGGTTACTAAATTCAGCAGGTTTGCTCACTTTGGTAACACATTAGGGTAGTGTCTAATTAGATGAACAAATCAAAGTGAACCCTGTGCATTAAAACAGAAACTAAATTCCATCATTTCAAAATAAATCCATAGCCCATAGAGTAGCATCTTTTCTTTCTCCTTTCCAGCAGAAATAGGAAAATCCTGAATCTCTCAGATGGAGTTTGGGGTATGGGTTTCATTCTTGTCTTCTTTGGAAACCTCAAGATGATGCATTTTTTCTGGGAAGAATACCAAATAAAAATCCCAATTGTCTTCTATTTTTGGGTGCTGCTGTCCTCACAGAGTAAGGTCCCTTGAACTATTCTATTCCCTTCCTTGAAAATAATGATTGTGTAAGTACAAGTGTTTAAATTTCAGTTAAGATGTACATGAGGAAAATTGGACTCTTGCTTTCTCTATTCTTAACTATCATATTCTTGTGTTAGGGAATGGAGGAAAGACATCTTCTGGGATTTTTTTTTAACCCACAATTTACTCCCAAATTAAAACAAACAAATAAACTAATATTTCAGATCAATCTTCATGGCCAAATTAAGCATCTGTGTGGTCCTTAATAATAATCCTTAGCAATACTATAGTAATCCTTATTATTCTAAGGCATTTTCTTTAGTTCAAATCTGGCCTCAGATGATAAGCAAGTCACTTAGCCCTGTTTGCCTCAGTTTCCCCATCTGTAAAGTGAGTTGCAGAAGGAAATGACAAACCACTTTAGTATCTTTGCTAAAAGAAGCCCAGATGCAATGTGAAGTCAGAAAAATGACTGAACTAGCATTTAAGTAGTTAATTAATCAATCATATATATTATTAACATATATTAAGATTTACAAAATATTTTACAAATATTGTCTCATTTAGTTTTTACAACCACCATGGGAGGTGGTGCTACTGTTTTTCCCCTATTTTACAATTGAGCAAACTGAGGCAGGCAGAGGTTAAGTGAACATGTAGAACGAATAGAGCTCTGGGCCTATAGTGAGAAACATGTTATTTCAAATCTGGCCTCAGATACTACCTAGATGTGTGATCCTGAATAAGTCATTTAACTCATTTTTGCCTCAGTAATTACTGCTTATGATCAGTTTGTCTTTCAGAATATAACAGAGGGAATAAAAATATTTGTTTCTTCTCCAAACATGCATTCAGCCTTTGAATTATAAACACGGATGATAATATTTTTGCAAGTCTGCATATAATTCTGAACAAGTAAGAGTATCTATGAATCTTAATGTTGTTTTCTGTAAATGGGAAGGGGGAAGATACACTCCTCAAAAGACAGGAGAATTTTATTTTGAAGAAATTATTGATATTATTATTCTTAGGTAGGATGACAAGGTGGTCTTGAAATGAAGAGGATTAGTTAAAATGCATGATTTTTAATATATATTGGCAAGGTGACCCTGGGCAAGTTACTTAGTCTTTTAAAGTCTCAAGCATCTATCTAAAATTCTGAGTTGTAGAATAAATGTTGATTTGTACCAACTGAGGACATATTCTCACAAATAGGTCCCTATACCAATCAGTCAGAGGTAGAGTCTAAGAAAAAAAATGTAATTAATAGCATGAATAGTGAAATAGTTATTCACAATAATCAGAGCTCAAATATCATTACCCACTCTGATTATAATAAAGACAAGAATCTATATAATATTGTTAACAAATTCAATTCAATTCAACAAATTTTTATTTAAAAATCACTTTATATGAGATACTATTTTAAGGGATGACAGTACAAGCCAAAATTGAAGATGGCCAGAGTTTTGAGTGAAATTTGCAATCTATTGACAGGGGAATGAAAGCCTTTTTCCCACAATAACCCTCTTATGTAGATTCTCATCCTAATTTTACAAATGGGGGAAATGAAACAAAAGATATTTTGTGGTTTGTGGTCATATAACTAGTAAATGCTCCTTTCTGAATTGAACTCAATCTCCTAAGATATTCCCTCTCATCTCCGAATTATTAATAAAATTTAAAGAGAAAAAACATAAACTCCATAGCTGATAATCTATTTGTAATTTAGTCCAACCAGAGACACCAGGGCAACATGGCAGTTATCTTACAACCCCAAAATTGAGATAGAAGGGACACAAAAGATATAATATACAGTCCTTCAGGAGGCAGAAATGACTGAGCTGTGCTCCAAGTTAGAAAGAATAATTAATTAAGACTAAAAGCTTTGTTAATAACCCTCATCTGTGAGCCATGATAACTCATTTGTTTTAATTGAATCGTATACTATTTTTGCCCCATGAATTATGAAGTTTATTTCCTGGTATGAGCACCAGAATTGCTAGTTGAATCTTATATGTATATATTCTATCTTAAGGGAATGGAGCCGTGTTTGAATGTTGTTTATACATATTGTATGAAGCAATAATTAATCTGTTGTTACAGTTAAATAGTTTTTGCTCTTATTGATTATAATATCAATATTAATACTAACTATATTATAGCTACAAATAATATGCTTTGCTTTTAAATGGTATTTTAGAGTTTAATAAATGCTTTTCAAATATTATCTTATTTGATTCTTACAACAGCCCTCAGTAACATGTGCTATAATGTCTCCATTTTATACATGAAGAAACTAAAGCAAGTAGAGGTTAAGAGACTTGCCAGTGACTAGAACAAAATTTGAATCAAAATCTTTTTGAGTCCACGTCCAGGGCCAGTTCTCTATCAACCTCACTATCTGGATAGTTAACTTTCACTTCTTATTTATTCAATGAGAATTATAATGTTTAAATGAAATTATGTAGAATGAATACGAAATACTATTCTTACTTTAATCCATTATTAAAGATTTACAATCATCCTAGGCTATACCTTTGGAGCACAATGGTGGAATTGGTAAATAAAAATTAAAGCTCAGAGCATGCTGGAGACTAGGTTTCCCCCACTTCCAATCACACAGCTCCAATTTGGTGAGCATGCTTCTATAAGTGCACAGTGATGGAAAATGGGGAGATCCTACAGAATCAGAGAATATACATGTACTCTTCTTGTCCACTTACTATTTAGTGAAGGAGTCTTTTAATTCACTACTAACCTACTACTGAGAATGCATACAAAAGACTGATGGAGAAATCTGATCTCTCTTCTCTGGTCATCAGCAAGGCAAGACCTATTTTAAGTCTCTGGGCAAGGAGAGAAGTAGAAACACCAAACAACATATAGTCTTGAATGCATGGCATTGATGTTTCTATTCTCTCTCTCTCTCTCTTTTCTCTCTCTTCTCTCTCTCTTTCTCTCTCTCTCTCTCTCTCTTTCTCTCTCTTTCTCTCTCTCTCTCTCTCTCTCTCTCTCTTTCTGTCTCTCTCTCTGTCTCTCTCTTTTTTTCTCTCTCTCTCTCCCTCTCCCTCTCTCTTTCTTTCTCTCTCTCTCTCTTTCTCTGTCTTTCTCTCTGTCTCTCAGTCTTTGTCTCTGTGTCTTTGTCTGTTTGTCTGTCTCTCTGTGTCTCTGTCTCTGTCTGTCTGTCTCTCTTTCCAGCAGATGACAAATTGTGATATACAAGTTAGAAAGCAGCTCATCTATTGGCTGTGTTACACCTGAAAATGAACATTGTGATGGAAGCACAATTTTTGAGTCATCTGCTGTCTTTAGAGTAGATCTAAGAGAATATTCCTAATTTCAAAGATCATTGATTATTTGTTCTTGATATAGGTTTTCATTAAATATTCTTCTATAAAAGCTAATTAATATTAGTTACCAATGATATCAAAGGGTAAACAATACATTAAATGACCATAGGGAAATCAAGAAATAATATTGGAAAAAAATACACCAGATAGGGCCTTGAGTTGATAGCATCATACCACACTGTGCATCCCCTAGAATCTTAAAGGGAAAATGTAGCCAGATGAACAATGGGGTATCTATATGCTAGTGTACACATGTGTTGGAAGAATATGTCCAGAATCTTGAAACCCAAGTAATAAATGAGATATTTTGCCACATTGACAAAGAGTATAGACAAAGTACTTCACGTCTAGATTTTTCCCAAATGTTTTCTACTCTGGTGAAATATTTGCCTTTATATTTCCATTAGATTAAATCATTCCTTTGAACATGATTACACTGTTAATCTCAGTTTGGTTACTACTGATGGTTTAAAAAGATGTACAGTAGGAAACTAAATCAAACAATTGTCTTAAGTGAGAGGCTCTTTTTCCTTTTGTATTCTTAGTTGTCATCTCCTTAGATGTGAACAGAAGAAAATTATTTTATGGTTAGGAAAAACAATCAGTTTTAACAAGCAAGCTTCTTTGTTACTCTGATTGCTTTGATTTTACAAGTGAGAAAGCAGAAGTACAAAATGCCATCATCGTTAAAAGGCATGGATTAGATACCAATATTTGCTTTCATTGGTGATCAGTGCTTTGCAATTTAATTTCACAGACGGGCCTCTCCTTTATAAAAGCATCGTATCTAAGACCCACATTGATGATGTAGACATATAGAAGACATAAAAACACTGCAGTAAAGCTAATAAAACAAAGTTTCTGTGCTGAATATACATTGGTGGGATTAAGAATTATTTAATCTTGAAACCTTGATTGTATTATCACTTTAATGAGATGCACATTATTCTATGGTTTGTATACTGGTGGGGTTGAAAAGTTCATCACCTGATTTTCACCCCATTGTGTCTAAGTATTAGGGTTTCTCCCCATCCTGTTTCTGTATCTTTTTCTTTTTTTTTTTGGATAATGTATATGAAACATTTGGCAGGCTTTAAAAGATTTTATGAATGGCATCTAGTAGCATCATCAGCCTTATATATCAATTCACTCTGTTTCTGTGCACATATCTGGAATGTGCTCACTTCTCTAACTCAATATCCCCAGATTTCTTTAAAACTCAGGATCATCTTCTATATAAAACCATTCAACATTTCCTGGTTGCTAATGCTTTTTCACCAAAAACAAAACAAAACAAAACAGAACCCTCCAAAAAACAAAAAGGAAGGCAGACCCAGTATTCTATCCACTGAGCCACCAGCTACCTATATTAAAAAACGCAGCTTATTTTGTAAACAGAATTTATCTTGTAAACAAAATATATTAAAACAGACATACATATATACATCAGTAATACATCAGTATTTTAATGAACATGTGTATGCTGTCTCCTCTTATAGTCTATAAATTTCTTGAAAGCAGAGATTGTCTTTTTGTCTTTGTACCTCAGCACTTAACACAGTGCTGGAACATAGCAAGCACTTAACAAATGTTTTACTGATTGATTGCTGGTGCTTCTCTATCCTTTCTCTTTGTTGTGGATGGCTATTTAAACAACTGTGTCTATGCATATATTTATTTTTACATATGTGTGTGTATTTACATATAATTTTGAATTCCAAAATTTGCTTATTAACTGGTTTTATAATTTTTATTCAATCAAGCACAAATTTCTGAGTTCACTTATCTATGCTGAGCAGATTTCTTTAGAATTAAAGCATTCAGAAATAACTAGCTCTATGAACTCATACAAGAGGATAAAGAAGATCCTGCTTCTTTTAGACAGATCAATTTAGTAGTGGAACTTTTCAAAGTATGAAAAGTATGTATGTTTTTAAATTAATTCAATTTGTTTCAACAACCATCTATAAAGAATTGATTATGTATAAGATGTTGAGGATAAAAGGCAAAATAAAAGAATCTCTAAAAAAACCTTATATTCTAATAAGGGATAAAAGATGTGAATCAGTCCATATAAGATAATACATTGCAATTTAAAAAAGGAAATAATGCTAAGAATTGTAGAAAGGAGATCAGCAGGTGCCTTGTATAAGAAGTACCACCCAAACTGTGCCTTGAAGAAAGTAGGGGATTCTACAGGGTAGAGGAGAGGAAGCAACATATTCCAAAAATGGGTAAATAATTGTATCAAACCATGGATACAAGGTCTTGGAAGGGGGACAAAAAGTAGGATAGTTTCACTGCAATAGAGAATTTTGATAAGGACTGGCATGAAATAATGCTGCAAATGATGGTGGGATGCAGATTGTTGAAGGCTTTCAAAAACACAACTGGGGAATTTGAGTTTTTTCCTAGAGGCAATAAGGAGTCATTGGAGATTTAGGCAATTTTTATGAAATGAAATATAATCAATGGCTTGGAAACAAAACTTGTTTTTAAAAAGAAAAAATAAATGGGTTCTTTGAAGCAAATGACAAACCCAGCGTAGAATAATGATGGAGAACTTTACTGGCCATCTCACAATCATAGCCTAAAATCACAGAAACTCAAAGATGCAAAAGAGCAGTCTTCAACTACATCCAATTCTTGTAAAATGAATTTTCTATACAACATATCAACTTCTATATCAGTAAAAAGGAACTCATTTGCTCCAAAGGCAGATCAGTCCATTTGGGGTAGCTCTAATTATTGATAATATTTTCCTTCTATTTAATCAAAATTTACGTCTCAAATTTCCAGCCATTACCACTAATTCTTCCCCAAGGGATCAAGTAGAAGACACAAATCAATCCTGCCTATGGATGACAACTGCTTGAAGACAATCATTACAGTCTCCCTTGGCACAAAGTCTTATTTTCTCCAGACTAACTATTACTAGTTCCTTCATAATGATATTCAAACAAATGATACTAAATTAAATCCAGTTCATTGATCTATGTTCCTTGTTTTCAGTCTGTTGCCTTTTTTCTCCTTGCCTTTATCCCAATAAATCCTCTTGCCTAGACTTACCATCTCTTTCTTCCTTTTCTATATGGTGAAGTTCTATTTTTCTTGCATAATCAAACTCAGATGTTATGAAGCTTATCCTGACTCTGTGTTAGTTGAAAGTGATCTCTCACTCAAAACCCTAAGGATAGTAAAATGGAGGTTTTTTCCATTTATTTCTAGGGAAAAACAACAAAAAGATGTAGTATGTCTTGCCCTTCAAATAATTCAATTTATTTTTTATTGTTTATTTTGAAGATCAAGATAATTGCCAATCCATATGCACAGCAATGATTGAAGTAAATTTTTTAATGGTGGTAAGGAATTGGAAATTGAGTGAATGATCATAATTTGGGGAATCCTGAATAAGTTATAGTATATGAAGGTAATGGAATGTTATTATTCTATAACGAATGGTGAACAGGATTATTTCAAAAAATGTCTGGAAAAACTTATATGAACCAATGCTAAGTGAAGTGAGCAGAATTCAGGAAGACACTATACATAGTAATAGGAAAATTGTATGATGATCAATTATGATAAATTTAACTCTTCTCAGCAAGTCAGTGTTCCAAGACAATTCTAATAGCCTCGGGGTAGAAAATGTTAGCCACATTAAGAGAGAGAACTATGAAGACTGAACATAGATTGAAACATTATTTCCACCTTTTTTGGGGTTTGCTTTTTTTCTTTTTTTTGTTTTGTGCTTTTCTCTTTTTTGTTCTGATTTTTTCCTCACAATGTGACTAGTATGGAAATACATATAACCTATATCAGATTGCTTACTGTCTTAGGAGGAAATAAAGAAGGGAGGAAGAAAAAAAATGAAACACAATTTTATTAAGAAGAAAGTTTAAAAATATATTTGCATATAATTGGAAAAATAAAATACTGTTGGATTTTTTTTTAAAGGATAACTGCCAAGTTCAAACTTCCACACATAACATTAAACCACCAGTTTCCAAGAAATGATTATTTTGAATGACCTACTGAAGGATTTGGGTCTTTTCTGTTCAACTTGTAACAATGACTTTCATTAAGATCAAGATTAATCAGTATGCAGTTATTACACGCTTATCATCGGCACAGCACTTGTGCTAGATACTAAGGATACAAACACAAAAATGAAATAGTCCTTGTCCTCAAAGAATACAAACAGAATATTCTACTATGAAGTAATGAGTTTCCTGGAAATTAGAGTTTTTCAGAAGCAATTGATGGCTGAGGTATGAGAGTTGGAATAGATGATTTCCTGGTCCTTTGAAAGTTTACTTATTATTTCATAATTTTATGATTCTGAAAATAATCAACAAAATTAGGAAATGTACCAAATATCCAATTCTTGTTCTCCCAATCTTGGGGAAGATGGGGGAATGGATGATCTAAAATTATGCTTTCCTTCTTGGTTTTCTCAATGGTAATGACCAAGAGATTGGGATCATTCCTAAGCTATCAAATACAAGCAATTCTTCTCAAAACCATATCATTTCTTCATTTAAAAAATCTCTAAGCACTTTAGAAAATTAAACCTTATGGATTGTTATTGTTTAATCTATTGTTATAACTTACTTTTTGTGAACCCTGGTGACTTTCTTGGCTGGTATACTGGAATGGTTTGTAGAGTAAGATAAATTGAAGTTAAAGGACTTGCCCAAAGGCATATGTTCCATGTTTGAGGTCAGACTTAAACTCAATTTTTTTCTAACTCTAGGCACAGCACTCTATTCACTGAGCCACATGGGTTCCTCTTAGGCAAACAGAGCTTAAGTGATTTGCTTATATATTTAGTAGGGTTTGAACATGAGATGTGAACTCAGGCACACTGCTCTCTCCACTGAGCTATATTACTGCTCTAGACCTTATGGTGAGCTATGAAATAAGAAGTACATTTTTAGAAGGAATAAAATGCTATGGAGAATAATATCAAGTAAAGTTTATTTTTTTAAAATGAAGCCTTACATGCAAAAATTGAATAATTATTTATTAAATTATAATCTGAGGTAAAATAATGAAGAACTATACTCACATTCTTTTTGCAGTTAACAGAACATGTAAATATTTAAATAGTTTTCAAGTTTTTGATTCATAGGATGGCAGGACATTTGATAAAGAGGGACCACATCTATGGAATTCTTTTACTGTTTTGGCCCAAGTGATGCTTATTACATTATTACTTAATATACATACACATACAAACACACACATGCACTTGTACATATATATGTGCATACATACAAAACTCATCACCCCAAACTTTTAACATAACATAATAAGTTATTTTTTTACTTCCTCTTCAATATGTTTCCATTTGTTCTAAGAGAGTTTATCCCCCCACTACTCAAATAACCTTTAATCATAATTTTTCAAAAACACATCATAACTACGAAGCCTCTTAGACTTCAGATTATTTTAATTTGTATGTCATCTCTTTTACAAATAGATAGGCTTTACATTACTGGAAAAAAATCTTTTCTCTAACAGGAAGGGAATGCTGTGTTAGAAAAATGTTTAGTCTATACAAGTCCTATTAACACAGAGGCAACTTTCACAGGAAACTCCTGACTTTGCCAGAAATTACATCCTTTTTTCCTTCTTTTCTGAGAAAGTTGACAACTTCACATATATAATAGCTTTTCTTTTTCTCTTATTCTTCAGGATTTTCTTGGCTCATCATCTAGGAGATTTCTTTGTGCTATTCTCACTCCTCACCATTATCCTTTTGGCCCATAAATTCTATCCCTTTGGTTCTGTTTTATCAAGTCCTTTTTCTAATTCCTCTTCAAAATATATTTCTGTGAAGCTCCTGGTAAGCACCTATCTTCCCACCTGGATGCCTCAATGAGAGTAACTGGAAACAGAGGTAGAGGTCTAATAGATGAATAAAGAGATATGATTACAACCTACCATTTTCACTGAGGACAAAGAATAATAGGAAGAATAAGAAAACAGGAAGAGAAGGTGAAAATTTAAGTAGATGAATGTTGCATTCATGATTCTTGCCTAGAAAACCTCTGATCAATTGTGTTTCTACAGCCCATTTGATGAAATTGAAGAATATGAGGAGAGAGATATAACAAGATATTAAGGTCTTAATGGAAAAACACTGATATATTTATATTTAATTTCTCCTTTAGCAGGTGTGAGTAAGAGCCTGATCAATTAGGTGGAGTTATAGAATTATAGCCCCTTTGGGTGGCTGTTGGTTCAGTCACAACATTCAGGGTGTTTAAAAAACCACTCGGCTTCAGGAGAGACATTCTTGAGTCAGCTGAGACAGCCAGATTTCTGCAGTGCTTTTAGCTGAGTTGGCAAGTCGAAGAAGTTCTAATTCCCCCACCCTTGTTCTGAGGCTAAGAGTAGCTTAGCGGAGTATAATTGTGAGTTCAATAAGATAGAAAGAAAAGTTAAGAATTATTTTCACATCTGAAATATATTCAGAGTTAATCTTTAGCAAGAAGCTGACCTAGGGATCTCAGCTGAGTCACTTGCCTAACAGAAACTCTTTCCCCAGGGATCAGCAGTGTGGATCTCTTCTCACAAGAGAAATGCCATTTCTTGTATGACCTAGAGAGTTATCTTAGCTGTATCTGAATGTATCTGGTTGTATCTAAATGCATGCTTCTATGCTACTGTATTCTGTGTTTGCCCACTCTTCTCACTGTCCTAATGGGTGTTTAGAAGAAAGTAAAAATATTTTTCCCTCTCTCTTTCCTTCTCTTCTTTTCCTTCCTTGCTTGCTTCCTTCCTTCCTTTCTTCCTTCCTTGCTTGTTTGCTTCCTTCCTTGCTTCCTTCCTTGCTTCCTTTCTTGCTTCCTTCCTCCCTTGCTTGCTTGCTTCCTTTCTTGCTTCCTTCTTTCCTTCCTTCCTTCCTCTCTTTCTTTCTCTTTTTTCTTTCTCTCTTTTCCTTTCTTCCTTTCTTTCAATGGGAGGATATTTTATTGCACTATTATGTTATGCCCTTTCAATAATGCCTTTTCTATGAGCTAATTATATTAACCTCCTGACTATTAAAGGTGAATGTGCTGGTGGGGTCTCATGAGTTACAGTTTTATGAGTATGAACTCACAGTGGTTCATACCTACCAGGGGTATTCTCTCCCTCTGGGGACTAAATCTGTGAGATCAACTTGCAAGTGTGATAGTCTAAAGTTAGGGCTGTAAACAGATTACACTTGTTCTTTTTTTGATCCCCAGAAAAAAGTATATGGAAAAATGACTACAGGTTACAGAAAAGCAAATACAGGTTTGAAATGAGGGGGAAAAAAACAAACTTCTGAATTGGTAGAGTTGTCTGAAAGTAGAATTGTCTGCCTTGCAAGGTCATGGATTAGCTGTGGTTTTTAACCATGTTAGATTTTTTTATAAAGGCAAATCTTATTCAGGTGTGGGTTGGAAGAGATGTCCACTGAAGTCCCTTTCAATTATGTGAAACTTTGTATTTTCTTTGATGTGCAGATGATAAAATTAATGAATGAGATTTATTTTTCTACATTTTATAGCATACAGCTATTTCCAATATGAAAGTTGTTTACTATTAAGAGCATAAAGACAATATTTGAAGTTAAAGATCCTCAGGAAAATCTTAGCCTTTTACAATCACAAAAGTTTACAGAAAAAGTTAGAATGGGGCAGCTAGTTGATGTAGTGGCTAGAGCACCAACCCTAGTTGGAGTTAGGAGGACCTAAGTTTAAATCTGCCTCCCGACAATTAACCCCAATTGCCTCAGCAAACTAAATAAATAAATAGATAAAATAAAATTAGAATTGTTGGGACCACATGATGCTCTTTAATACAACAATTTTAAAGAGTTCTCTGATAAAGATCTACCAATTTTATTCATACATTGAAAAGATGAGTTCATATAGATTAAATATAAGCTTTGAAACTTTGGCACTTAATGGCTGTTACTGGTATTTTAATATAGTTATGTCAGAAATAGATTGAGAAAGGATATAGTTTGTTTTGCCTTTTGAATTCATTCCTAAATCTCTTAATCCCTTTCATATCTAGCTAATATCTTTCCCCTCAGAAGCTCTTTTTTTGGGTCATCCACTATAACATTTGTGTTTGTTCCCGAATGTATATTGCTCCATTTCTCTGCAATGGAGGGAGGGAGCAAATTTTTGGACTAAACTATGAAGGGCAGTTGTAAAACTCTTAATATAAACATGGGTGAAAAACTACACTTTTAATTTGGCCAATATTATGAACAATTCAACTTTGTCTTTTTAATTCTATTCAATTTCTGATCTGGGTTCCAAGCTAAAAATATGATTGTTTTTATTTAGAGGAATATGCATTCACAATATGTTAGATATTCATCAATAATTTATTCTCTCAATGCTTTTTGTTCTTTTAGGGTTAAACTTATTGATATGTAAGTTTGTATTTTATACCTAAATCATAAGATGAATATATGTCTATATATATATATATATATATATATATGTATATATATGGAAGAAGAGAGAGAGAGAGAGAGAGAGAGAGAGAGAGAGAGAGAGAGAGAGAGAGAGAGAGAGAGAGAGAGAGAGAGAGGATTTTCAAATTGTAAAACAGTATCTAAATGTCAATTTTGTAAGGGATAAAGAAATTCCTTAGAATTTCTTCTTAGAATCCCTTTAAATTTTTTTTTTTACTTCAGTACTTACTTCATTACACATTTCCTAATTATATGTAAAACATTTTAACATTCATTTTATATGTGTGTCTATGTGTGTATGCATACATTTGCATCTCTCTCTGTCTCTGTCTTTCTCTCTGTCTCTCTGTCTCTCTGTCTCTCTCTCTCTCTGTGAAACTCTCAGCTAACAGGAAAGGAATTCCAACTTTTCTCCTTTTTTTCCTGCCCCCACCCACTGAGAAGACAACCAAATATGATATTGATTTAGATATAAGTCCTCGAAAGTAGCTGTCATTTTTCCTTTTTGCCTTCCTATCCCCAGTGCCTTAAATTCCTAATTATTCATTGTTGGTACTTAGTGGACACAAATTAAAAGCCTGAATGGGGACTTATCATCATTTTTTAATGTATTGAGAAGTTATGTATATCATACATATTTTTATATAAAAATGAAAACACAATTCTTTTGATATTGACCTGCTATCAGCATTATGTAATAAAAATATAAAATTAAATTTCAAATAAAATGTAATAAATTGGACTTTGAATATATTAAACTGTTTATTTTTCCTTATATAAAATTTCCATCTTGAATACCATGTTTTAATAGGTTAAATAGATAAAATCAAGATCCATGGAAAATTATCTTTGCCAGAAAGTTAGAACTTTTGTGACCTCTGGTGAAGATTAAGGTATCTACTGAGTCGTGGGAACTGTAATCGTAATAATAAGTTATTTATAAAGGTGAGTTCTTTGGGATAGGGGGGAAAACTAGGGGATATGTAGGATAAAATGCAGAAAATTATAGTATTGTACATTCATTTATAACATTTTATAACTGAACATATTCATAAGAAGACCTACCAAGTGCTTAAACAATTGCAATATGACAGCATTCATTAATAAATTATTTCCTACATGGAGAACATTTTGTGAGAAATAGGGACTGGGAGGGAATTGAGTTATATATTTAAAGAACTCATTTTACAAATGAATAAAAATAAAAAAAATCTGAAACGACCAATCTTTGCTGATGAATACTAAAGGAGTGGATGATTTTTATGTGTGTAGCACTGGTCAGAATCAGTCTTAAAAACAGATAGGTGCCTTCCTAATCTCTAACGTCTGCTTTTTGTGATCCTTAACCAAAGCTGCATTTCAGTTTTGAAGAATATTATTCTCCAAAGGATCTGCCCTGCTGACTTCTTTCCCTGTTAACAGTATTACATCATCTTTGAACTGAAACCCTTTATAGTTTATCTTAGCCTGGCAGCTCAAAGATACAGGTAGCTTTTATTTCTGGTCATTCAGATAGGGCATCCCAAAACATTGATATGTTTGTGTGTTTTTTTTTAATAGTATATTTTTGAAAGTAGAACTCATCTATTTTCTTATTTATTTTTAATAAAATAGATTCCTCTCTGACCCTCTTTCCCGTCATCCAACAGGAGCAATTTTATACTCTATGAAAAGAAAAGCAATGGGGAGGGAAGCTAAGTGGTTACAGTGCATAGAGAACCAGTCATGAAGTCAGGAGGATCTGAGTTCAAATTTGACCTCAGATGCTTCCCCTTTGTAAAACCCTAGGCAAAAATCATAACCTCGATTGTCTACAGAAAAACAAAAGAAAAATAAAAGAAAGAAAAGCAATAAGAAATCACAAGCTATTTTTGAAAAAAGAATACACATGTTAATTTCAGAATCATTTCAATAAAATGAAAGAAAAGTCATGATTAAGTGTTTATGATGTGTCATCCTCCAGTCAATATAGCTTAAATGAATAGAGAGTTTCAAAGACAGGAGGACCGGAATTCAAGTTTTGCCTTTGAGAGGTTATACACTGTCTGTGTGATCATGGACAAGTCACTTAACCTGCTTCTGTGCTTCAGTGGAGAACCTTTCCTCCTATGGGGGTTCCCTATACCAATCAAATCAGAGTTCCAGTCCTTATCCCTAGGTACCAGGCACTATGTTAATAAAATGAACCAAAAAAAACCCCAAACAAATGTGAGACTCTCAATGAGGATCCCCTAAACTCCATAAATTGATTGTTTAGAATAAGATGAATTCAAATTCAGATGCTTATGAATGAATTATTTTTTAATGATAATAAATCATACTTATAAAGTACTTTCAGATGTATAAAACCTTTTCCTACAGTGATGCAAGAGAGAAAAGCAAACAGTATCTCTATTTCTTTTTAAATTATTGTCTATATTCTTATCTGTTTAGATAGTAAGCTCCCCAGTAGAATATAAATGAGCTCCTTGAGGACAGGGATTATTTCCATTTTGCTTTTTGCATCTCCAGTATCTTGCACATAGTGAGTAATCATTAAAAGATTATTAAATTACATCAAATTTGAAGAAACTGAGGCTTTGAGATCAGTGACGTTTCTATAGCCCAAACAGAGTTAACAAGCTTCCAAAGCAAGATTTGAGCTCTGGAGTCTCCTGGCTCCAATTCCTATGAAAATTTTTGTCACAATAACCCTACTGGTCAGGAGGAAGATAAGTGAGGGCCAAAATTTTATTTTCTACTAGAAGCCTTTCCCAATCCCCTTTCATGCAAATACCTTCCCTCTGAGATTACCTCCAATTTTTCATCTACATATATGCAGATATATGAACACATATGTATGCTTATATCATTTATCTGTCTATATATCTACCTATTTTTTAATATACCATTTGTTTCTTGGCTTCTCAATTAGACTAGAAGTTTCTTGAGATTAAGACTGTTTTTTTTGTGTGTGTGTATGTGTGTGTGTGTGTGTGTGTGTCTTCAACATCTATCACAGTCCCTGATACATAATGAGTCCTTAATAAATGCTTATTGAGTTGGTTCTATTAATAAACAAATATATATTAAATGCTAGGCACTATGGTAGGCTCTGGGGTTACTAGTAAAAAGAATGAAACAATCCATAATTGTGTTGAGTTTACATTCTATAGGAGAGACAAGAAGTTCATACATGTGTATGTATATGTGTGATTATATGTACACACATGTATATATACACGCGAACACATGCACATATAAATATCCACATACACACAAATATGTGTGTATATGCACACATATAAATACACAAATCATACACACACAGGTATGTATATGTGCTGTATACATACATGTATAAATACATACATAAACACAAATATACATACACAATACAGATATATACATATACATGTACATACATGTACACATATATAATATAATACATATCCACATACACCTACAAAAACACAATATGTAATGCATGCCTACATACAAATTGCACACACACACACACACACACACACACATATATATATATGCATGTGTTCCTTATGTAATGCAAAAGTACATGATGTACACATGTGAATATATGGTATGTGCACAGTGTGTTACATACATGTGCATACACACAAACACAACACAATGCATATATGCATGCATATGCAACGCACATATATGCAATTCACATATATGTATATACATATATACACATATAAGATATAATGAAAATAATGTAATGGTGTTTGGTATTTCAGGTACATCTAATTCACTGGGCAAAGATTTTTTAAATAACTTAAAAGAAGGTAAAAAAAAATTTATCTAAATGACTTTAAATGAGTGAAAATTCCAACCTCTATATATCACTGTTTCAGCCACCACTAACCAAAGAGCATTTTACTAATGACTTTGGCTTTTAGGCCATAAATCAAGGTTACCTGAGTAGTTGCACACCTCTCAGGCATCAGGAGCAGATTAGCCATGTAGCCCAGAATACTTTCCTCGTGAATAGAAAAGTAAAGGAATAGAGTAAGGCATTTTCTTCAATATAATGAAGAAAGATGAACTAGTATGGCTTAAATACAAACTATCAAACTCTGAATCAAAACAGAGACTGTTTTGACCATTATTTTCCTGGTTTCACCCATTCTTTGAAAATAGATTCAGTAAGATAACAGAATATTTTCACAGCCTTTCCATCTGGGCTAGAACAAGAAGGGTTTCACCAAAGGACCTATTGCCATATTTGAGGGAAGTGAACTTTAAACAATACTGTTTCAAATTTTTGCTGAAATGAATACCAAAGAATTCCAATGGCTCTTTTAAACTTAAGCAAACACCAGAACTGTAGCCGGGAAATCAAAGGTATTTCAAAATGAAATTCTCTGCTGCTGTTTATAGCACACCCTTCCAAGGTATTTTGCATGATTTCGCTATGTCTACCCCGACAAGCAGTTGGAAAGCAATCCACTGAATGATAAATTGAACTCTAGGATCTACAACATCAAAGCTAGAAGTCACCTAGAAGGCCCTTTAATACAAACCATAGCTGGAAAAAATCTGACAAATGGATTTTCATCCTTTGCTTGAAAACCTCTAATTGTGATGATGGTAGTTGCTGTTTGGGGAATGGCTACTCCATCTTACTTTTAGAAAGCTTTGAATATTAGCAACTGTTTCATCCAGCTTAAATCTATCTTTTTAAAATTTCTACCCACTACTACTCGGTCTATCCCTAAGTTCAAATAAATAAAACAAAATTTACCTACATATTAAAGACAAAGTGGAGGACTTTTAGAATTTCTATATAATTTATGCTCCAAATTATTTTTCTTCCTTGAAATTATTCTAATAATTTTTCATCTTCTCTAGTTCACTGTCTAAATTTAAATTAGAGCCCCAAGGGACAAATGTATTCATCTTTAAAATCTGATATTAAGAGTATCCATTTAAAAATATTAAAGAATGAAAAAAAACCTCTCCATTTTTAATATATTGGGATATTATTCTTTTTATAATTGCTTTTTATTTTTCAAAATACATGCAAAGCTAATTTTCAACAGTCACCCTTGCAAAACTTTGTGTTCCAAATTTTTCTCCATCTCCCCCTTCCCTCTGCCCTAGACAGCAAATAATCCAATATGGTTTAATATGTGTAATTCTTTTAAACATATTTCCATATTTATCATGCTGTATAAAAATATCAGATTAAAAAGGAATTAAAATGAGGAAAAATAAATAAGCAAACAACAACAGGTGAAAATACTATGTTGTGATCCACCCTCAGTTCCCACAGTCCTCTCTCTGTGGATAGATGGCTCTCTCCAACACAAGACTATTGGAACTGGTTTGAAACATCTCCTTGTTGAAAACAGCTACATCCATCAGAATTGATTGCCATATAATTGTGTTGCCATGTACAATAATATCCTAATTCTATTCACTTCACTTAGCATCAGTTCATGTAAGTCTCTCTAGGCCCTTCTGAAATCATCCTGCTAATCATTTCTTATACAACAATAATATTCCATAACATTCATATACTATAACTTATTCAGCCATTCCCCAACTGATGGGCTTCCACTCAGTTTTCAGTTCTTTGCTACTATAAAAAGGGCTGCTACAAATATTGTTGCACATGTGGGTCCTTCCTCCCCCTTTTTATGATCTCTTTGATGTACAGATCCAGTAGAGATAGCCCTGCTGGATAGCTCTTTGGGCAAAGTTCCAAATTGCTCTCCACTATGGTTGGATCAGTTCACAACTCCACCAACAATGTATTACTATGTGATTTTTTTTTTTTTTAAGGTATTGTGCCTTTGGATCTAGATAAGGTTGTCTTCCTCATTAGAATATAAGTTCGTTGAGAATAGAGGCACATTATTTTTGTCTTTTGCTTAGCATAAAGCCTTATGCAACCATAGTAACTCTTTACAAATGCTCGATAATTGATGTAACAAATTTAGGACAAACATCAGACCCTATAGTATGTCTTTTTTTACTTTTTCCTACAAAAGCCAATATCTATTTTTGTTTTCTATTTGTCTATCTCTTACTTTTTTTTGGTCTGTCCCCTTACTATGTCTGTGTTTCCACTATCTTTGTATGTCCTGTCTCCTTTCTACTTAGAATTATATGGTAATGACTAAAGCATGGGTACAAGGTACAGACCAATGGTTTCAAACTGAAATAAAAGATGTCCCAACCCTTCTGGAGAGCAGTTTGGAACTATGCCCAAAGGGCTATAAAATTGTGCATACCCTTTGCCCCTATTGTGTTTGTATCCTAAGGAAATCATAAAGGAGGGAAAAGAACCACATGTGCAAAAAGTGTTTGTACCAATTCTTTTAGTGGTGACAAAGAATTGGAAAATGAGTAGATCCATCCATCAGTTCGGGAATATCTGAATAAGCTATGGTATATTAAAGTAATGGAGCATTATTGTTCTAGAAAAAAATGATGAACAAGCAGATTTTCAAAAAGCCTGGAAAGATTTACACAAACTGATGCTGAGCGAAACAAGAACCAGGGATAAATTGTATTTAGTAATAGCAAGACTGTGAAATGATCAACAATGAAAGATTTTATTCTTCTCAGTGGCTTAGTGATCCAAGGCAATCTCAATAAACTTTGGATGGAAAACATTTTTTGAATCCAGAGAGAGATTACTATGGAAACTGAATGTGAACATGCTGTGTTCACTTTTTTTTCCCTTTTTCTTTTTCTTTTTCCTCTCATGATTTTTCCTTTTTGTTCTAATTTTTCTCTCCCAACATGATTTATAAGAAAATGTATTTTTAAAAATGTAGACCAAAGAAGAACTAAAGAACATTATGAAAAGCAAAATAGACAACGTTGATTACATTAAATTATAAAGTTTTTGCACAAACAAAACCATCAGAAACCATCAAAATTAAAAGGGGAATATAAAGCTGGGAAAAAATTTTTACAGGTAGTGTTTCTGATGAAGAAATCATTTGTAAAATAAATAGAGAACGGTGTCACATTTATAAGAATAAAAACCATTCCCCAATTAATAAATGGTCAAAGAATAAGACCAAACAATTTTCAGATGAATAAATTAAAGCTATCTGTAATCATATGAAAAAATGCTCTAAATCCCTATTGATTGGAGAAATGCAAATTAAAACAAATTTGAGATTCCACTCCTCTCACATTAGCAAAGGTAACAAGAACAATGATAAATGTTGGAGGGAGTATGGGAAAACTAGGGCACTACTTCACTGTTGGTAGAATTGTGAAATGATCCAACTATTCTGGAACCAATTTGGATCTATGTGCCAAAGAAATCATAAAGGAGGGAAAAGGATCCTGTGCAAAAATGTTCTGTTGCAGCTCTTTTTATTGTGGCAAAGAATAGGAAAATGAGTGCATATCCATTAATTGAGGAATGGTTAAACAAGTTGTAGTGTAGGAAGATTAATGGAATGTTGTTGTTTTATAATTATGAACAAGCTGATTTTAGAAAGACCTGGAAAGATTTATATGAAGTGATGCTAAGTGAAATATGCAGAACCAGGAATACATTTTACATAATAATAGCAAGAATGTGTGATGATCAAAACTATGAAAAATTTGATTCTTCTCAAGGGTTCAGTGATCCAAGGAAATCTCAATAGAATTTGGGCAGAAAATGCCATCTGCATCCAAAAAAAAGAACTATGGAGACTGAATGTAAATCAACAATACTGTCTTCACTTCTCTTTTTTTTCCCTCTTTTTTTCTCTCCCATGGTTTTTTCTTTTGTTCTGATTTTTCTCTCCCAACATGATTCATAAAGAAACATGTATTAAAAACAATATGTATAGAAGAATCACACATGTTTAACATATTGGATTACATGCCATTTAGGGGAGGGGATGGAGGGAAGGCAAAGGAAAAACAATTTGGAACACAAAGTTTTACAACAGTGAATGTTGAAAATTATTTGTGAATGGGGTCAGCTAGGTGGCACAGTGGAACGAACAGCAGCCTTGAAGTCAGAAGGAGCTGAGTTCAAATCTGGCTTCAGACACTTAACACTTCTTAGCTGTGTGACTCTGGGCAAGTCACTTAACCCCAATTGCCTCAGCAAAAAAGAAAAAAAAAGGAAAAAATTATCTATGTATGTGTTTTGAAAATAAACAGCCTTAATAATAATAAAAAATAAATAAATAGTCAAAATAGAAGGACTTTGCTATCTATCTAGCAAAGGAATGGGGAACCTTTTTTCTGCCAAGGACCATTTGTATATTTATAACATCAGTTGCAGGTCATTATCAACTTACAGAACAGTGGCAGGGCATTGTAACTAGCTTTCAGCTCATCATTATTTGTGGTTGCCTTGGCAGAACCAAACCAAATGGTTCTGTGGCCTTATATGGCCCATAATATGGATGTTCCCCATCCCCGAATTCTAGCAGTTGCATCCCATATAGATCTTTCCCAGACTTGTTTCTTTTACTCTCAACCCCTGAACTAAACTGAGATTTTTTCCTCAGGTGAAAAAAAATATCAACTATGCTCTGAGCTTTTATATTAATAATCTAATATCCACATCTCTCCATATAAAATGATTGTTTCCACAGATTTTTTTCCAGATTATCATATAGACAAAAGTAGATCCTTGATGTATTACATAGACAAGATCTTTGTCTCATTAATGTCAAATTTTTGATGGCAGATGCTACTTAAAAATAGTTTTCCTTAAATAAATTTCATGGTGACATCTCACAGTTAATTTTGTATAAAACAATAATTCAAAAATGTGAATTTCCACAAAAAAGTCCATAAATTAAGATATTTTCACATACTATGGTGAATGTGTCTATAATTATATTTCTAGGCTATGAATCAAGAAGGACATTTGCAACCCTGAAGTTATCTTGGGCTTTCAGGTCTAAACAGTTTCCTCTACTTGGTGATTCCAATTCTACACCACCTTCTCTCACTGCTAATATGCATAACTCTATGTGCAACTCCAATTCAGACCTCAGTATCTCTTTCCCTTGGCTATCACAATAAAGTCCTAATTACTCTCCCTGGTTCTAGGCTCAGAGCTCTCCAACTCATCCTCCACACTTCTACCAAAATTAAATAATATTCCTGGGGCAATGATGTGACCAGTATACTTCCCTGCTGAAAAATCTTCAATTGCTCCCGGGTAATTACAATCTCTATGTCCTCATTTTGAAGGTATTCCACATTCTGACTCCAACCTATCCTTCCACACTTAATGAATATTATTATCTTCTACATGCTCTATATTCTTTTTTGGGGGGGAGAAATATTTTAAAGAATTTAATGGAATTGAGAGTAAGGTGGGAAGGGGTAAATAATAATTCAGTAACTATACACATGAGATTTATATAGTACATTTTTAAAAATTGTATTAAGTTTATTTATTTTTAATATCAATTTATATGCACTATATTCTAACCAAACAGGACTGTTGTCTATTATCTAACTTAATCTTCCATATCTCACCTTTGTCTATTTGTATACACTCACTAGCGATGTGACCCTGGGCAAATCACTTAGCCCTGTTTGCCTCAGTTTTCCTCCTCTGTAAAATCAACTGGAAAAAGAAATGGCAAGCCACTTCAGTATCTTTGCCAAGAAAATCCCAAAAGGAGTCTCACAGAGGCGGATTCAACTGACAAATTACTGCCTCACTCTGATATGTAATCATTTGCTCCTCACCTCTGTCTCTTAGAATATTAAATTTTATTTAATGCTGAGATCGTGTGTCTTCTCCTATCTGTTATTTACATTGAACTCTTCAGTTCTTAATGCTTTCTCCTGATTTAAATGATCTTGTTTTTACTTATCTGTTCACCTGTTGTAGTTCTAAGTAGTATCTAAGTTCTTGGAAGGCAGAGATCATTTTCTATTTTGTTTCATTTTGTAAGCCCCAAGGTGAAACATGGTGTCTTAAACATGGAAGGCAGTCCCCAAACCCTTTTAATTACAATACTTTCCTTCTTTCAAATATTCTCTATTTTGAATACAGCTTATTTAAACCAAATTTTTTGCCTGTTGTTTCCTTCATTAGAGTGTAAGCTCCTTTTGGACAAGGAATCTCTTTTACCTCTTTTTGTATCCCTAGAACTTAACACAGGGCCTGACATATAGAAGGCATTTAAGGTTTATGGATAGCAAATGTTTATTGAATGAATACACTCATTATAGCATTAATTTTAGTAATATAGATAGGAAGAGCAGTGATAAATAGATTTTATTATAGGATTTCTGAAATGGGAGTCATCTCAGAGGTCAGATAGTTTTAATCTGTGTATGAAATTGTCTCTCCTGTAAAACATAACTCAAAAGTCAATGCCTAATCATGTGCTTCAAGCCTACAAAGGAAATAGTACCTTCTATCTCCTGAGGCAGTTTATCCACTTTGGTGTTGTACTAACAATTATTCGGAAGTATTTTTCCCTCTTTATGACAGTCTTAATTTTGACTCTGCAAACTATCTATACTTCTTAGCACTTTGTCATTTGAGTTTAAATGGAAACTATAAAGAGAGATATATATCATTATTACCTCCTTTTATCCTCCCAGTTCTGCATTTTGTCTTCTCCTTTATAGACAAAATGCATTTAGAATTGGATTTGTGATTTCAGCACTCAAACTTCAAGAGAAGCAAATTCTCTACCTAAGCAGTTAAGCATCTTCTTTGCAGTTCATCATCTTAGAGATTTGATTACAACATTTAAAGGTTAAGTGACTTACCTAGGATCATATAGTTTGCCTCAAGAGCTAAACTTGAATCCTATCTCCAAGACCAATTCTAAAACCATTATACCATGCTCCTTCTCCAGTAGGCTAAATATTAAATTAAATTCCATAAGCATTTATTAACACATTTTCTCAGCAGTCATATTCTAATTAGAATTAGGTTTATCTTCCCAATGAGATTAAAGATCTCCCTGGGAACAGACAATGTATTATTCATCTTTCCATCCCTTAGCACTATCATAGTATCCTGTATTTTTTTGGGGGAAGGAAGTATGGGATGGAAAGATGGGAAACTAATTTGTGAGTCCTTTCATGGTGGGTACTTCTCCAATATAATGATCTTTCACGGACGCAAATTGACAACTGACCTTCAACTTAGAGTTGCAGAAATTTGTTGGAGATTCCATACGTGTCCAAAGTCACGTAGCAAACATATATAGAGGAATAATTTGTAATCACATACACTTTCTATATACTATGCCACATTGTTTGTCTTCTTGAGTATAACAGGGGCTTAATAAATATGCTAAATTGAATTTAATCTTTCTTTTAAAGGCCTAAAAGTTCTAGTCATTAGGGTTAGCAATGCAACTTTAGGCAGGAGTTATAACTAGAATAAATATAAAACTATATTTCCATTTTCTGTTGCGGTCTAGTCTGCTCTGAAATGAGCTAATCAAATGAATTTTATAATGGATACATTCACCAAGATATGGAACAAAGATGATACTTCAGTTGTGTGACAGAAATGCATATTAAAACTCCCCCCTTGGCAGAAAGGGGGACACCTATAGCAGCAGAATATCCCCTACATTGTCAGATGTTCTAGATCCATTATTTTGATTTAACTATTTTCTGCATTTCAAGGTGTGGGGTGAAGATCCAATTCAAGTAGATCTGGCATATTCAAAAGTAGATGTGATAAAGAAACGAAAGATATCACGGAAATTTATTTTTTAAAGTTCATACTCATCCCTCCCCCTCCACTTGCAGGCTCATTAGTAGTAACAAGGCAGCAAGGCTTGTTGAACATTCCAAACAATACACCTTGAAGCCTCAGCAAGACTGTGAGTTCTCAAAGGTTGTACCATGTAAAAGTCAAGTAATTAAATACTGATTACTTACTGTTAAAAAAAAAAAAAAAAAGACTGCTAGGAAAGCCTGAATTCAGGAGGTCTAATTTCACACCCAAGATTTCAATGGAAATTAAGCCTTTAACTCTATTCTGCTTGACTTGATCTGAAAGAGGGGGATAAGAAAAAAAAAAAAAAGATTATAACAGCTATTCAGGCCTGTCTTTTTCCTCTGGGAGTTAGGAGAGGTGACAAAGCTACTGGTTAATTCATTCAGTAATCTTTTCCCCAAACAGCATTTAGGATCTTCTTCAAAATTTGGCTGTGGTTCTGTGGTTTCATTATTCTTCTCCCTTGCCCCCATACAAAGGCTCCTCCCTTTTTTAGTCTTGATTCCAGAAGAAATATTTCAGTTCTCCCCAGAAACATTTAGCTTTTAATAAAGTTTGCAAACATAGCAAAGCCCTTCTTGCCTTATTCTGTTCCCTCCTCAAATGTTAAAAATGCCTTCTTAACATTCTTCTTTTTGACCTATTTCTTGACTTCATGGCCTCTTCCATCAGGATAATTAGGCTCTATATCATGTTTAAGCTATTTCTTTTTCCCTTTTCCTTCCTTTTCTGTAACGTCTCAAAGGAGGAAAAAGACAAGAGACATCAGGAGCTATTAAACTATTTTCCTTGCTGAAAGCTATCATTGGTTTTCTATTCTTTTCATTCCCTTTCTTCTAGTTCAAGGACAGGGGTTCTTTTCATCACAGGGGCATGGTAAAGAATTATCTAATGGAAGTCCTAGTGTTGGGTTGCCAAATTTAGTAAACTGGTAACATTAAACAACTCATAAAATGTTCTTTCAGGAGCACATACAAGAGGGCTTACACTCAACTGAACAAAAACCCACACATTTTTTTTTTACTTGTAAATGTGGGTGAGCAGTCAAAAGACCTTGTTTATAAAAGGGAAAGGAAGTTCATTGCCTGCTTCAATTGTTTCTAAGAACTAGTGTCTAATGCTTTTGGCAAGGAGAATCAACCAGGCTTATTCACACCTCTTGGAACCTAAACATAAACATGTGAGCTTATTCACACCTACTAGAACATAAACATGCTGGTACCATTGGGAAAATGTCCTGTAGCTAGCACTCAAGTGTAAAGGGGCTTTTCAAATAGCTCTTGTGTTTCTTACTAATTAAACTTTTCAGAAAAATGTTGTTTGTTGACATATGTTCTATTTGAAAGTGAAAATGTGAACAAATTGGAAATATATGTAAAGCAAAATGCAGTTTCCTCTTATACCTTCTCCTTGATGATCTTTTGATTCCAGAAGGAAACATTTTTGAAAAGACATTTCATCATAAATCATAAGTTCTTAGAATCTGAAGATAAATTCATTTTTAAAACGATGACCATAATATACAGCCAAACCTCATATATAAGAGGCATTTAACAAACTTTTGGGGGATTGACTTTAGAATGTCAATATAGAGAGCATACAGGCTGGCCAGATACTGCATATTTATTATTAAAGCAATTAGGAATTCTTTTAGATGGTATGCCTAACGAAATGCATATTTGTTTTTCGATGACAAAAATCCTATCATGAGAACTATCTTCACCTATGCAAATCATTAACATGTTTCTAATTTACAGAGTTGGAACTTTTTTCTTGGGCAGAGAGATTACTACACAACTAGTAAGTTACAGGCAAGACCTGAAATTATGTCTTCAGAATTGAAGTGATGGACCTCTATCTACTATATCCCATATTATTCATCATTTTAAGCATGATTAACAAAAACATAGAGGGTCAGCACATGCCTTGAAATGCCCATGATTTCTAGATTCAATCTATAGATGCAGAAAATTCTCTTGCCAGCTTTTGAATCCTTAAAACTAATTAAATTCAAATGACCAATTGCACTGAAACTTTTTTTTTTTTTTGTGGTTTTATGTATTTGGGGAGTGAGGTTCATTTTATTTATTAGAATATGAACATATTTTTTCTCTTTTTTAGGGAACAGAAATTCAGAATTATGTTTTGTAATGAGTTCTGGGAAGTTATAGCCAAAATTCTAGTGTACTACATCTAAATTTCAACTTGTTTGTTTCTCAAATGACACTTATGGATTGAGCTCTTTAATTGTCAAGTCCAATCTCTCAGTTCTTATGGTTTGTTTCACAATGAACCCACGATTTCACTGAAAAATTGGTAAGAAATTACCTTTACCAATGTAGTTCAGCATCTTTTATGTACCTTATAATCTTAAGTTCCTGTAACTGAGAAATTAAATAACTTTCTGAAGCATCATCCAACCAGAGTGGGGGTTTTATTGCCTTTCTGATTTGGTAAAAGATTTTCTATCCGATACTGTCATTTATAAAGGCTAAAAGGGGAAAAATGTATATTTCTTTTTTTTAAAATAACTTTATTGATAGAACTCATGCCAGGGTAATTTTTTACCACATTATCCCTTGCATTCACTTTTGTTCCGATTTTTCCCCTCCCTCCCTCCACCCCCTCCCCCAGATGGCAAGCAATCCTTTACATGTTGAATAGGTTACAGTATATCCTGCATACAATATACGTGTGCAGAACCAAACCGTTTTCTTGTTGCACAGGGAGAATTGAATTCAGAAGGTATAAATAATCCGGGAAGAAAAACAAAAATGCAAGCAGTTTATATTCATCTCCCAGTGTTCTTTCTTTGGGTGTAGCTGCTTCTGCCCATCTTTGATCATTTGAAACCGAATTAGTTCTCTCTATGGAAGAGATCCACATCCTTCAGAATACATTCTCAAACAGTATCATTGTTAAGGTATATAATGATATCCTGGTTCTGCTCATTTCACTTAGCATCAGTTCATGTAAGTCTCGCCAGTCCTCTCTGTATTCATCCTGGGGGTCACTCCTTATAGAACAATAATATTCCATAACATTCATATACCACAATTTACCCAGCCATTCTCCAATTGATGGGCATCCATTCATTTTCCAGCTTCTAGCCATTACAAATAGGGCTGCCACAAACATTTTGGCACATACAGGTCCCTTTCCCTTCTTTAGTATCTCTTTGGGGTAAAATGCATATTTCTTAAAGAAAAATACAATAGGAAAGGAATAGATAGTATGGTGTGCCTAAGGACCAGTCCCAATGTAGCCATTTTCTTCAGATGTAACAGTGTTTGCAACCAAATTCTAAGTTGCTTCCTGAGTTTGTGGCTTTCAAAAGAGTAGAGTACAAGACTTAGAAGGCAGAGAATCTTGGTGTGTTTCTGGGACTCAAATATGGAGGAGTAAATTTTCATGTCTCAGATGAAAAAATATAATTCTCCTGATTCCGTCAAGATCCAGCATAGAAAAATACAAGATGGTTGAATAGTGATTTATAACAGCGAGAATTCCAGTATAAATCTTTTACTAGTGAGAGATCTTTCAGAAGTGGGGGTAGAAAAGAGCACAACAATGTGGGTGGTACCAACTCTGCTTCTGGGACAGAAAGAATGAAAAAGGGAGGAGACAGAAATACCTCATTCTGTACAAGATTCCTGTCTTATCTCCAGTCCAACAATATTCATTTTGACTTGTTGGAAATAGAAAACTCATGCTTAAATTTTAATATAGTTCCAAAGTGACTGTATAAAAATGAGGATGTTTTCTTGGCTTGTCTATTTTTTGGTCCAGGTACCAAATGGATTCACATAAAATTGCTGACATGATTTACTCTTGATTTATGTCATAGTGGACATTTATGGGTGCTTGAATAATCCATAAGCTGTGCACATTTTTTGGAAGAGATTCTAATATCTGTAAACTAGTAATGGATTAATTGGCAAGTTACTCAATTGTATTTTAGAAATGTTACTGGGTGAAGATGACAACATTAGGGACTAATTAGAAATGAATGAACTAAGGTTTGGTCCATCAAACATCTAGAAAGTGATACTTCAAATATTTAATCTTGATAAATCCCAATAACATTTTTTCTCCAAGTATATTTCCCTTAATTTTTAAAGCCAAGTGGAATTTAAGGAAAATACAATCCATATGCTTTTGATTCATTTGCACTTACATCATCAAAATATTTTTGCTAAGAGCAATATGATGTCTGACAAAGACCCTGCTCTGTCATACAGAAGATCTTTTTATATTTTTCTTTAAGTATTATTTTTAAAAATAAAGAAGGCAAATGACACTTTTCCAATTATATTTGAAAAATAAAAAAAATTATAGTTTGATATCACAGTCTGTACTTAAGGTATTTCAGAGACCCTAAAACTGACAAAATTGAGTTTTCTTATCTGCAGACAGAATGGTCTTAAACTAATAACAGCACTGAAATAATACATGTATCATATTTTATACTTTAATGCTTCTCCCTGAATATACAAAATCAGTTAATAATTGTAAAAGGAGGACGTATGGTGGTATAATGGAATATTTGAACTTTCAATCTTCTTGCTGCCTTTAGGACAACTAAGTGGCACAGCAGAGAGAGTTTTGGGCAGGAAGCCTGGAAGATGAGTTCAATTTGAACTCAGACACTTTCTAGTGACTTTGGGAAGTTATTTGAGAGCTATTTACCTCCATTTTCTTATCTATGAAATGGAAATAATAATAGCACTTTAATTTTCAGGATTGTCATTCCTCATGGTGGCGTACAAACTTAAAAAGAAAAAAAGCCTGTATAACAAATTTAAATACTAAAGCAAAACAAATGACTACATTGACTTAATGTAACAATAATCATATATGCATTTTTCTGCATTATGAGTCCATTTCCATTACCTCTTTCCACAAATGGTTAGCATGCTTCATCATTATGTTTTTGAAATTGAGTACAAGATCTCTTTGCAGTGATTGGAGATCTTAAATCTTTCCAAGTTCTTTTTTTTAATAATGTTATTAGAGACTTTTTTTTTGGTTCTGTTCTTTTTATTATGTATCAGTTCATACAAGGCATCCCAAGTTTCTCTGAAACCATTATTTTTAGCATTTCTTTTGGCAAAATAATATTCCATTGCCATTTATATATCATAATCTGTTTATTTCCCAAGTAATGGTCATTTCCTTACTTATCTAGTTCTTTTCTGTAAGAGAAAGAGATGCTATACATTTTGTTCAAATATGGGTTCATTTCTTTCTTTTGAGTATAGGTCCATGAATGATATCCCTAGGTATATACAGTTTAATATTTTGTTTTGTTTTTTGGTATGATTCCAAATTGTTTTCCAGGCCAACTAAACAAATTCAGAGATCCACCAATAATGAGTTAATATGCATATTTTCTCCTCAGTTCCTTTAACAATTATTGCTTTCCTTTTCTGTCCTCTTTGTCATTCTGATGGTTGTGAGGTAGAACCTCAGAGTTGCTTTAATTTGCATTTATCTAATTATTAGTGATTTAGAGCATTTTTATATGGTTGTTAATAGCTTGGATTTCTGGAAGACTTCTGCAATTTGACACAGAGTGACGTGATCACACTCAGGAAAACAATCTAATCAGTAACAACATAAGTGAAAATAATGAAATGAAGTCTGATGCTGTGTAATTACAATAACAAAAAATATCAAAAAATAAAAAAGCTCTTGGCTCCAAAGAAAAGAATAAAGAAATGTTAAGAGCCCCTGTTTTTTGGTTGGAGAGGTAGAAGATGATAGGTAGGGAATATTGCAACTTTGTCAAAACATATAGATTGCTTGATTTTCTTTTCATAAATGCCCTTTGGGGGGGAGTAGTTTTGTTTTTGACTTGTTTTTATTATACTATATAGGGGTAGAGAGTATAACTTTTTATGGCTGTGTTATAAAATCAAAAGAAGTCAATAAAGCATTTAAAAAACCCCTTCAGATTACTTAAATACTATTCAGGCCAAAGTCAAGATGATCTTTCAAGGCTCTCACTCTATTCAGACCAATGCTTTTAGTCTCATATCCTAATTTTTTATCCATAAAATAATGTATACATTTTGGAAAGAGTGCCTGCTTCAGATCTAATTTTTCAGCTTAAACATTTGAGAAACTGCTGTGAGCCAAAAGAAGCTCAGGTCTTGAGATCAAGGATTTTTTTTTTTCAATATGGAAAGTGCTAATATTATGACTATATCATATATTGCATTAAAATTATGATTCTTTTCCGAATTAGGTTCCAGGAGAAAATAAACTCTGAATTCTGTGTTTAAGCATACCAAAGATCCCTAAAAGAAATAGCACCAAGACATATTTAAAGAAGTCATGTTGAAATTTAAACACATTTCTCCTGAAATACCACACTGAAGGTTTTCCCTAAGCTGGTTGTCACTAGAGGGATGTGATGAATAGAATGTAACAATTTGGTAAGTATTTAAAATAATTCCTATTTTAAGTACTAGGTGAGATGAAACCTTCCCAGTGCATTGTACACTACACAGTAGGAAGGTATTCCTATAATTCAGCTGTAACAATGGATATAAATGGACCTATTACCATGGTAACTATTTTGGAGGCTAATAAAACCGCACCAAATATGAACAAAAAAAATGCCTACAACTCCCCTGTCTCCCCTCCTCTTTTTACCCCCCCCTCCAAGTCAGGCTGTAAGTCAAACTTTCCTTCCTTAGTGAAAAAAGTCACTGAAAAATCACAGACAGAAAGACCCTCCTTTATTGTTGCAGAGAAGTCTTGTTTTTCAGCTGGCTTCTCCTTTTGTGGAATGCAAAGCTTCCCTTCGGGGTAAGAGGGAGATTTATTCTCTTGCATAAAGGGAGGAAAGGGTTTAGTAAAAGTGAAATCTGTGGAACAGACAAACTTAAAAAATATATTTTCTTTCTTAACCCGAGCATAAATCACAGTTTATAAACAAGCCCTGGTATTCCTTGCTTTCTTTTAAAGCAGGAAAGAAAAGGGGAAAGAAGACATAATGGAGAATTGGTAATTTATAACTGCTGGGGATAAACAAACCTTTTGTAATTTTTTTTCCTAAAAAGTTTTTTTGAGAAATTGTTTTTCCCTATCATTTGATGTTTTAGTAGTAAAATGCATTTAAATAAACATTTTTTTTTAATTTAAATGGCAGTAGATTTAACAACAGCCTAAATAAGAATTTGTAGTGGAGAGTTTTTTTTTTTTAAACAAAGAAAAGCATTGTTTTTGGAGTCAGAGGACCTTGATTCATATTCTACTTCTCTTACCTATTAACTACTGAGACACTGTGTAAGTCAATTAAATTTTCTGCACCTCAGTCTCTTTAGCTGTAAAAAGATACACTTGGAATAAATGACCTCTAAAATACTTTCCATATCACTATCTCTGAAACTGATCCTAAGATAATTTCCAACTCAATTTACTAAAAACAAAACAAAAGACCACAATCAAACCAACTGATTTACCTAAGAAGAATTAATGAATAGATTTTTGTAAATTGAAATGAGGTACTCTGAATGGGAAACAGGGAATTAATGGATAAATATAAGAAAATATAATGCTGGCTCCCTGTGTGAAACTCCCTGGGTCTTCCTTTCCTTATGAGGAACTTGGACAAGATGTCCTCTGATGATGTTTGTTCCAGGGGTAGATATATGATCTTAGAAGTGAATTTCTGCTTCTACTTTGGGACATTATCCAGATTAAGCTAACGGATGGTCTTTTGAATCCTTCTGGTTTCCCACTTGCGATAACTACAGTGAGACTTGGAGCCATCACGGGCATTGCCACCTGCTTCTTGAAGCTCCCTACTTAACACCAAATGTTCTCCAACAGGCTTGTGGCACTGCACCCATTCTGAGACTTGTGGCAGAGCCCAATCCTGAGCCTGACCTGGCTCCACAGGGTAGGATGTAGGCAGGGTGGGAGTGCCAGCTGCATATCTAAGCAGCTGGGCTGTAATGGCCAGTGGGCGGAAGAAATACAAGGACATTCCATAACGCAACTTTGAGCCCAGTGGCTCTGCTGTGCACTGCCAGCAAGTGACAATGACAGACAGGGATGTGGCAATCAAAAATGGGATCACTTTTTGAGCATGGGAATTAAAATAGCAATTTGTCCAATAGCAACAACAGTACTCAGGGTATACCTAGAATCAAGAAGCTACAGAAACTGACTGCAAAGTTTATATAAGAAAAGACTTAAATATATCCAAGACAGAAAAAAAAATAACTCACAGATCTTACACTTTTCCTTTTATGTTTGTCATACCTATTATAGCTAGTAATATCTTTGGCAGATTCACCTTCAGAGAGAAAGAACATGCTACTTAAGAGGAAGTGTGGGAGAGAGTTTTTACAAAATATTCAGTAATGTTGATAAATGTGGCCTTGGAATTACATGGATCCAAACTGAGAATGTTTCATAGCATGTAATATTATTGGGTTCAATTCAAAGTTCCAAAATAATGATCAAGATACTGATCTGCTATTGTCTCACCATGCTGGTACAGTGTTTAAAGTATAGTCACTTTCATTTGCATGGCTTTTAAAGATTTACAAAGCAAGGTCAGCCCTGTGAAATGGGCAGTTTAGATATTCTCAGCCCTATTATACAAATGAGGAAAATGAGCATCAAAGAAAAAAAAGTGTCTACTATCACATAAGAGCTCAAAATGGTCCTCTGGGAGTAAAATTGTAAGGTCAAATACTGAACCTTAAATACTTTGGCCACATAATGAGAAGATGGAATTCATTGGAAAGACCCTTATGTTGGGAAAGGTAAAAGGAGAAAGAGATGGCAAAAGATAATATGGATAAATAATGTCATAGAAGTAATGAATATGAACCTGGATAGATTTGGGGAGATCATGAGGTGCAGAATGATGTGATATGCTATGGTCCATCAAGTCTCAAAGAATCAGACATAATTAAAGAACAGTAAATTGCTATAGCAACAGCTTTATTTTTTGGTCAGAACAATGATATATAACCAACAAAAAAACTATTTCTTAGAAAATTCTTGCCTAAATATCTTTGTGGTCAAGTATCCTTGAAGGAAGTTGTGCAGGTGGTATAATGTGGATAGGAAATATTAAGGTATTTTTTTTCTCCATATCAAATTTGTATTAATTCCACTTCCATCATTGAGTTTAATAGTGACAATCATAATAATGCAGTAATATACATTTACAAAACACTTTCAGATTTCTGCCCAACAAACAGTCCTGAAAGGTAAATCACACACTCTGTCTGTCTGCCTGTCTCCTGTCTCCCTTTCTCTGTTTCTCTCTCTCTCTCTCTCTCTCTCTCTCTCTCTCTCTCTCTCTCTCTCTCTCTCTCTCTCTCTCTCTCCTCTCATATATATATAATATGATATATAGCTATATGATATATGTACATACATACATATATATTTATGAATTATTCATTCATTCATTAATTTGTTTCCATTTTACAGATGGGGAAAGTGGTACTCAAAAGAAAACTTTCCTGTGCTAAGTAACAGTTCCAGGATTAGGTTTTCTGACTCTTAATGAAATCTATGAGTGTGAAAAGTCATGAAGGCACTAAGGAACATTGTAAAAAAAAAGCATTATCTTCCAGAGTCAAAGGATACCAGTTAGAACCCTTGCTCTAGGCTGGTGTGGTACACATACCTAGAGTCCAAGTTGCTGGGGAGACTTATCTGATGGCTCCCTCAGTCTGATAGCTAAATTGAATTCAGTAGTTCTGAATTATAATAGAACTAAGGTGGATTCTGTGCCTACTCTAGATCTGACACTAATATGATGAGCCATGTAAAGGGGTTAGGAAAAGGCACTGGGCTAACCAGTGAAGACTAAACTGGTCCAGATTGGAAGAGCAAGCAGAGCAAGTCTGTGTGTGGTGAGAGAAATTTGAGCCACACAGTCCCTGAATTCTCTTCTTACTCTAAGTTGGTGATAGGATAACTTAAACCCTCACTGGCATATTTTACAAAAGTCAAACATAAGAAAAGGGTTGTCAGTGGACAATTAAAGAAATGGGATCTTTGATAAAAAAATTAGTCTACTTTTGAATTTTTAAGGTATTTCTTTCCAGGCTTCCTTTGACAAATAAGAGATTTAACTTCTTATAATATCTGAACCCTCGTTGTAGTTTTTTGATCTTTATGTTAGTTCTCTTTAATGTTTTCTCTTTGTAAAGGCTTTTTGGGGCTCAGCACTCTCAAGTAATAGCTATAAAATACTGCAGAATGTTATGAAAGGAAATAAGTACTCCTTTCCTAATGGAATCAGTGACTTGGTGGTCAGTAAGGATCCCTTCTACCATATTTCTAGTGAGCACCAAATGACTATCTTTTGTACTACAAATATAGGTCAGTTAGTGATGGTCAAGATGACTTGGCCATTTTGGCTGGGGCAAAGAAAAATATTTTTGGCCCAAAGATGCTGTTTTATAAAACATAACCTTAATATCCCTCTATCAGAAAAAGTGCTGAATTTGGAATCAGAATATAAGTTAGGTACTTTGGGCTAATCACATAGTTCTCTTGTTAATAAAAATAAGATAATGGGACCATATCTCTAAATTCCCTTCCAGTTTTAAAACTTTGATCGCACTTCTAGAGTTTTGGAGAAGACCTCCAAGAATAGGGTATCAAATGCTTATTCAAAATCTAATTTTAAAAGGTTAGCTGCTTTATTTTTTTCCTAGTGGGTAAAGATTTCTCAAAAAAACACAAAACTTTCTCTGCCCTCTCTACCTCTCTTCTGTCCTTTTAATGGATAAGTTCCTTTTATCTGGTTATTGGAGATATCAAGCTGATGTTGATAACTCAGCTGTTTGGAGGTCTGTATGATCTGGGGAAGTACCTCAGCTGTCCATTAAAAGGATGCTATCTGACTGGAGATTTACTTCTTCTTTAATGCTTACCAGCGTATTTCTTTTCTTTTTAAACAAATGAACATGAATGGGAATTGGGGGGAGAGAAGGAAGAGTGGTAGTTCATATTGAAAATAAAGAGACTTTTGTGTTAGGAAAAAATGCTGGTGGTTGAAAGGTCCCAATCCAGTAGACACAGAATCTCTTATTAGACACTCTTTTCTGTCTACTTGTTTTCATTAGCATTGTTACCAATCTCATTTTCTATTAATTAAATGTCACTGGTGCAAGCAATCCCCTTTGAAATGGAACACCTTCTCCATAAGGGGGAGAGGAAGGCAAATCTCAAGCTTCATTAAATCCTTTGTGTTTCAAGTTTGTTCATTTTATCTATTGTCTGCTCTTGGCACGAGAGTGTCAACAGGTGTAACCAAGTTTAAAGGCAGACTGAGTGCCAATGGCTTCTCTAGTGCTGGCATGGGAAAGGACCTCCTGCAAGAAGAGAAGCCTCTTCAAGCGTTTTGTAAGCTGCCATTGGCTAGCACTCATGTCAAAGTAGGAGAGTCCAGCCAACTTCGAAATAGGCAATGTGCCATCTCAACAGATGGGCCTAGGTGTAGGCAGCCAAGAGACCAAAGACAGGGCCCAAATACAGGGAGCAAGGCCTTCCTTCCCACTGAGAGTGCTGAAATGTCTGTTTGTCCTAAGATGAGAGAGAGGGAATGCTTAAAAAAAAATCTCTTCTACAGCACTAGTTATAGCTGATACTTTTTCTTGGAAATGTCTCTGTGTTCTTGAATGGGAACTGACTTCTGGTTAACATGAAACACAGAAAACAAAATGGTAAAAAGCAGAAATATATTCAAAGAATGCAACTTATGTGTGCCTTCCTTTATTAGAATATACATATTTTATAAAAATAAAAAAGGCATTAATTGAGCACTTATTATGGGGCTAAGCACTGTGCTAAGGGCTAGAGATTCGAATATAAGCAAGACAGCTTCTATTCTCAAAAAAACTTATATTCCAGCAAAGCAAGAGAACACATACAGAGAAATTGGTGGTCAGGAAGGCCTTGTTTATGGGACATTATGGCCTGCACACACTTGCCATATGCTTCTCTATTTCTTTTTTGGTGATAACCATTTAAATTTCTTTGGAGTTTTTGACATGCCATGAATATAATCTATGTAATAATTTTATTTTTTATAATATAAAAATGTATTATATGATATAAATGATTATATTATGTGTGTTGTAATTATATTAATAATAAAATATTGTATAATATAAATATATAATTCATAGTATATGTATATAATTATGTATATTATATAACATAATGATAATAAAATAATTATATGTATGCATTTATGCACACATATCTATCCAGCTCACTTTAGGTTTTGCAAAGCACTTTACTTATTAACTTTTTTGATCTTCGCAATATTCCTTTGAGTGGGGACTATACCATCCACATTTTTCAGATGAGGAAATTGAGGCATAAAGAATTGAAATGACTTGTCCAGATTCACACCTGCTAGTTAAAATCTTAAGTCTTCCTGAATTCATATCCAACATTCTAGCCCAGTGGTTCTCAAAGTGTGGTGCAGTGAATCCTGGAGGGTCTCTGAAATCCTTTCAGAGGGTCTACAAATTCAAAATTAGTTTTTTTTCTATTTATGATAAATATCTATTATGTAATCCATATAAACAAAAACTCTTTGGACATATTCTCAATAGTTAATACTGTAAAGACACTGAGAAAAAGTTTGAGAACCACTGCTCTAGCCATTGTGCCATCTAACTGCCTAAAAAACAAGAGAGAATCTTGGTATTATACAGATGGATCTTTCTTTCAGAGAGATATTTTGGTCATTAAATGAACTTTGCAACTTTCAAAAGCAGATTTTATCCTTATACTTGTACTCTAAAACTCTAAAATTTATACTCTAAAACCTGATGAATAATAATTAAAAGCAATAATCCCTACACAGTGATCTCTTATTTATTCAGACTAGTTGATAATTCAGTTAATTATTCTAGACTAATAGAAACTTTATCAGTAATCTCATCCAATCCCCTCATCTCACAATTGTGAAAACTGAAGTCCAGAATATTGGTGGCAAAAGAGATCATTTTGGTTTAGGAAACACAGGGATAGGGAATAGAACAGCCAATGGACTTTTCTACTCACAAGGATGTAATGTTGATGGGATTTCTGTTGTTGGGGTTTTATACATCATGCTATCTAAAGATTCTGGACAATTGAGAATGACCTTTTTTTATTAAAGTTTTATTTTCAAAACATGTATATGGATAAATTTTCAACATGACAACAATGACCATGTTAAGAAAAACAAAATCATTTGAATACAAGTAATGCTTCTAAATCCAGCAAAATGCCATCATTCAAAGTAGGCACTTAATAATAAATGCCTTCTTGATTTACTTAGAATACGAAGAATTTCCATCCTTAGATTGCCTTTAAAAATTAACAAAACTTTTGCCTCACAACAAGTTTCTAAGGAAACCAATGCAAATATCACTATGTCTGCTTTACAGAGGAAGAAACCAAGGCTTGTCTTGGCTCACACAGATATTAAGTGTCAGTCGGGACTCAAGTAAAATCTTATTTTTTCATTCCCCTAAGTTCGAAATAATATTAATTTAATAATGAACTATAACGTTCATATAACGAAGCAATGTCTAAAGTGGTTTGTGGTCATAGGATGATAAGTTTAAAACTGTAAGGGATCTTAGATACCATCTAGTCCAATGCCCTCATTTCAATATAAAGAAACAGGTCCACAATCCCTCAGCCAGTAAGCATCAGAGGTGACATTTGGACTCAGATGCACTGAGTCTGGATACGTGCTCTCAGCTGTGCATGTTGCTTCCCAAAGTGCTTCCCCTTCTGCCCTGCCCCACAATAGCCAGGTGAGATAGATATTCAGTCAACTGTCATTTATTAAGTGCCTACTATGGCACATTTCATCTGAATTTCAGCCCAGATTTCTTTCCATTATACTAGACTAGCTTTCACTCAGATTTGTTCAAAGTAATATATTCAAAGACTTTGTTTAAAGATTTTATGTTTCTGAAATAAGCAGATAAAATATATATGTGTATGTACACACATACATATACTGCATATATGCACATATACACAAGACACAAGATAATGATTTATCATGACAATAATGTTGTTGTGATTTTGATAATATTTTATTATGAATATAATTAATAAAAATTTGATTACCTTAGATGCATTTGGCTCATTTCATTCAGAATGGACATTTTTCCAAACATCCTATTTCCTCTACCCCATATTATATAAAGATCAGGCCAATCTGTCTTGCCTTAAAGAGAAATCATATCAAAAGTAAAGATATTTATGTACATGTTATATAGATATATTCATATATGTACATATATATATGTGTATGTGTATGTACACACACATGCATAGACAAAATGTGTCATGCATATGTATTTAAATACATAACATTTTTATCTGTATACATGTGTTATATGTGTGTATATGTGTATATATATGCATATGTGTATATATATACATATACATATATACATATATATATATATATATATATATATACACAAACATATACATATGGATAGCTATCTGCCTATCTATCTGTGTTTTTAAAAATTGCCCCAACCAAATGACCTTAAAATAACTAGACTTCAAAGGAAAGGTTGGATTTTATAGTTGATAAAAATGGATTACTTGTATACCTTGGTTTTAAGTATCTTAGTAAACTGCCAATATCCTCCTCAGGTCCCATGATGGAATTCTCTTAATTGAGTATGAACCACTACTCTAGACCACTGAAGAGCTCTGTGGAACTTCTGACTGTTGAAGTGAGACTGAACTGAAGATGTCCTCTAGACTGCAGTGGTTCTCAAAGTATGGTCTAGAGAATCCTGGGGATCACTGAAAACCTTTTATAGGGTCTACAAATTCAAAAAATAGTTTTTATTTCCAATATAGTAAATGTCTATAAATATAACCCAGATAAACAAAACCACTTTGGAGAGATCCTCAATCATTTTTAATAGGAGAAAGATACTGAAAACAAAAGTTTGAGAACCACTGCTCTAGAGAATTTGAATCCCTTACACTTATCTAGAAGATAGATTGCTAATGTATTCCTACATTTTTTAGACAACAGGAGTTTGGTAGAGATCAGCTGAAAAAGGTAAGATGTTGGATTGCAAGCCATGTCCAAAAGTGCGTTCAAAATCTTTCTTATTCTTCTAGAACAGCTATTGTGAATATGAATCCAGATGCTATTCAACAAAAACATAATCCCCATCTCTAAACAACCTTTGCAAAGAAGGAGCAAAAACATAAAAAGAGGCAGTTGTTACTTTGCAAAACTCTTTATTTTTTTTCTTTTTGAGTATGAATGTGTAGATAGGTGTGAAGATAGCCCACATGGCTGAGTGTGTTGAGAGGAAACTCTAAAGAGAAGAAAATTTTAATGTGATTCTATTGCTTATAGGATATAGTTCAAATCCAATTCTTAGTTGTTATCCCAATCTTACACAAAAATATATCTTGCCCCCACTACTGATTTATATAGTAAGAGTCTCCTTTAACCAAGAATCTCTTGTACTTCTTTGAGCCAGCAGCTTCTTTTTACTCTGAATGCCTATATAACTTTCTTTTTTATCACTTATTGGGTTCACATCATTTACTGCTTCCTTCACTAAAGTCTTCATCAGGTACTTTATGGTGAATGGGGGAATGCTCTGAAAGATTTCAATAAATGTTCACAAGCATTGACTGCAAGGATTTTGAGTGTGGGGTCCTCAAACAGATAATATGTTCCATCCTGAAGGAGCAGATTCTAACATCTAAAGCCATAAAGGCTCATTATTATAAGGATACTCCTTAAGTGAAGGGTGCTTTTGGTCATTGCAACACATCTTACTATGGTGCAGTCTTCATTGGTTCTTGTGCTACTTATGTCAATGGGTATTTAGAAATACCAGCAAATATATTGCCTCATATTTTCAGTTATTTAAAAATGTGTATATGGTGAATCTTCAAAACAAGATCAGTTATTCAGTTCCCCAAACCTTTCCTTGAAAATAAGTATTAATCATGGTTTATATATTGTTTTGTCCACTTGACTAGTGGATAGCATGGATACCTGATAAATTTTAATTTTGTTGACTGAGGAAAGATGGGGAAATGGCACCTAGAAAGAATAAGATGAAAGATGTAAAATGAAGGAAGGGCTGACATTGAATAAGAGGAGTCAGGTTCAAATCTTACCTCTGATACTTACAATCTGTGTGATCTCATGCTAATTATTATCCTCTCTGTGCTTCAGTTCCCTCATTTGTAAAATTATGGATTTTGTTGGAAAAGATGGATTTTAAGGTCATTTCTAGCTCTAAAATCTCTGGCCTGTGAAATATCAGGTCAAGAGAGATGGAAGATTAAAAAAAGGCCTTTTCAATTTCATTTCAGTATTTCACCCTCGACTAACATTTATGAAATATGAAGGTTGTAAGGAAGTTGAATAAGAATTTTTTTTATGGAGAAAGTGGTGAAAGTGTGATTTCCTTGATAGGGAGACACTCTGGAGTGGAAATTCCCTCTACAATAAGTAATTCTTATAGTCTTAGAGAATTGCTGAGGGAACTAAGTGGTTATTAGTAGATGTCATAACTAGGGCTTAGATATGGGGGAACCTGAGTCTGAGACTAGCTTTCTATTTACTCTGCCACATTGGTTCTTTTGAAGTATGTTATTAAAATGTGATATTGTTGACAGAGAACTGACATTTTGCAATTCTGAATATTTTTATAGAATTGTACCATACTGCCTTTTGAATGTCTGGTGAATAATGTCTCACTCCATCACTTCTTAAGGCTAATCCAGGTCAAGTCATATCTTGGCTGAGCCTTGGGCATGTGGGACATCAGTCTCATCATTGTCATTACCTGATATTTTTGTCATATCTGCTCTGTACAGGGTACTCTGCTGGGGTTTGGGAATTTTAAAAAATGTGTGATGTGGCCCTTCCTTCCAAGTGTTATTAATTTAGCTGTAAAATAGGGCAGGGCAGATACACAAAAGAGACAATTTGTTGAGTGAATATTGAATAGTACAGAAAGTAACTGCTACATGAATTCTGAAGTAGGAATAGTTACTCAGAAGTGGGATGGTAAGGAAGGTACTATTATTTTTTTCTTTTTCTTTTTTAGGCAATAGGGGTTAAATGACTTGCCAAGGGTCACACAGCCAGACTGAGGCCAGATTTGAATTTGAGTCCTCCTGACTTCAAGGCCAGAGCTCTATCCACTGCACTATCAAACTGTCCTAGGGAAGCAATTATAGATAGAATAAAACTTGGATTCAGAAAAGAGGAGTGAATTTAGACAAATGGAGAGGAAAGATAGGGAATTATAGGTAGCACTCCTAGTGTGAATGCAGGTAATGGAGTATCGAGTTCAAATGAAGACATTTATGGATGGATGAATGGATAGATGGGTGGACAGACAGATGGATGGAAGGATGGATAGTTTAGTGTTTTGTTGGACCTTGGATTTCGTCAATATGGCCATACTTTCTATCAATACCAAGTGCAGCCCATCTATGCCTTCTTATCTTGTGCTATGAGTCTACATCTTTCCATAAATTCACAATATATGACTTATTCAATATGATATACCTAGACTTTCTTATATTGTCAGCCATCTAGCATTTATTAACGTCCTACTTTGTCAGACATTATTGTAAGCACTAGAGATACAAAGAAAGACAAAAAAAATGACCACACCCTATTCCCAAGGAGGTCATGGGAAAGACAGCATAAATATAATTATGTACAAACAAGATATATACTAGACAAATTAGGGTAGTCTCAGAAAGAAGGCACCATGATTAAGAAGACCAGAAAAGGCTTCTTTTAGAAAGTGGGACCTTTGGCTGAGACGTATATTGTCTAAATATTAAATTGGAATGGTTTGCCTCAGGAGGTAATGAATTCTCCTTTCTTGGAGGTCTTCAAGCAAAGGTCAGACAGCTAGTTGTCAAGTACATTGTAAAGGGGAATCCTTTATGGGAAATGAGTTGCATCAGATGGTCACAAGTTCGTAGCTTTAGAGCTACAAGGAACCTTTGAGGTATATAGTCAACAACCTTTTTTATTGATGAGGAAATTGAGTTCCAACAAGGTTAAATGACTTCCACCATCATAGATCTAGAACTGGAAGGGACCTCAGGGGCATAATTTATTGAGGGGTTTGTCTTTAGAAACAATCATGTCTCTCATTTTCTCTTTCCTTTCCTCTCCTGCTGTCCCCTCACCTTTTAATATGACACTTCCTGCCCTAGCTGGTCCCTTATGCTCTCTCTCCCCACCTTTCCTATAAACTTTCATTTATTATTGCTTGACCTTGTCTACCTAATTTTTTTTTAAAAAGCTATACATGTACTTGATAATGTACTTTATTTAAAGTTTTTTTTAAAAAGTTGTATTGATGCTCTTTTCTTTCCTTTTTAAAACACCATCGATATTACCTAATAATTTCCTTTCCTCAAATAGAATCTTCATGTATAAGAGGTTACTGTCTAGCAAAAAAAATGAACACATTGTCCCTCTCTAAAAGTGTTGGCCTTTAATTACTATTATTTTCACCTATGTCTACATCCAGCTGTAGCATGTCCAGTGGGCACATGACAGTAATACCATCTAAGGGTAATTGAGAGCCTAAAATTCCTCAGAGAGTCGGGGGGGGGCATGTCTACACCAAACATGTGAAAATTTCCCCTGGTGGAATGGATGGATGGGAACAATTTGTTCCACTGGCCACAAAGGAAGATGAAACAGGTTCTGTAGAGTTCTTAAAGCTTAGCCAAACATTGAAGATTCCATTGTCTCCCAGTCCATTGCCGGTCATCTCAACTTTTGTCCTGCCACCAGACTTGGATGCCTCAAGAAAGGAGAATAAACCTGACAACTTTGTGCAATTCTGCTTCATGTAAAGCCATTTCATTTGGAAGTCGAGACATGATCCTGCAATGGCATTGGTCTTTTTTGAACAGGAAGGATGAACAACAACCACATGTTACCCTGTGCCCGAAAATAGGCCTTCACAGACAGTTCTCTGAAATGAACCGTGTCTTTGGAGCTACAAAATTGATTGAGAATTTTTCTTTGGAACTAACCCTACCCTATCACTCATTTTGGTAAAACTCCTCTCTGTTCATTTTGTGCTCTGCACCTGCATTCTCTCACTTAGCTTTTCAGTGTGACATTTCCTGCTCTGGACAGGTTCTTTATACTCTCTCTCTCTCTCTCTCTCTTTCTCTCTGTCTCTCTCTGTCTCTCTCTCTCTCTCTCTCTCTCTTTCTCTCTCTCTTCAGCTTCTACATAAATAAATTTATGCACTTTATTTTTCAGAGATTATGCTTTAAAATAACAACAATACTAATAATATTGATAATGATAATTAACATTTATATAGTGCTTATTAGGTGCCAGGAGCTTTCCAATTATTATTTCACTTGATCCTTACAACACTGGGTTTGGAGATGTGACGATCATCTCCATTATGCAAATGATGAGCTGAACCAAACAGAAGTTCAATGACTTGTCCAGAACCACACAGCCAGAAAGTGTCTAAGGCTGAATAAAAATAGATTTTCTTGGCTCCAAGCCCAGTATTCTTTCTATCCACTGTGCTACTAGCTGCCCCTTTATGTAGACCCTTGAATGCTCCAGTTATCAGTGTACAAACCACAATCAACCCAGGTTAAATATTATCATTTAATTGAAAGATTCCTGAATGTATCATGTGTTAACCCTAAATATTGAGTGTGTTTATGGGGCTTTCAGGGATTACAGTAGGCAAGGGATGGGAAGTTAGTGAATGTTCACTTAATCTCTTTGGTCCAGAAGAATAGAAATAAGAGCCAAAGGTGGAAAGTGCAAAGAAATAAATTTAGATTTATTATCAGGAAGATCTTCCTGACAATTGCTGATTCAATGAAATAATATATGTAAAGCACCTTACCTAGTACAGTGACTGGCACATGGGAGATTCCACAAAATGCTTATTCCTTTCATTTTGTCCTCCCCACCTACCTCCAGTGTCCTTTAAGAATGAAAATGGTTTATCTCAAGAGTCAGGTTTCCTTCTTGGATGTTTTTAAGGAGATTAATTTTCAAGTATTTATTTGGGGACATGAGTTAGATCAGATAGCAATTAAGGTCATAGATTTATAGATTTTTAATCTAGAAAAGGACTTTAGAGGCAAATATATATATATATATATATATATATATATATATATATATATATATATATCTTTATAGATTAGGAAACTGGAGTCCAGAGAAATTAAGAGATTTATAGGAACATAAAATCTAAAATTAAAGGTGATCTCAGAGGCAAAATTGTAATCTTTTCATCTTATTTAAGGGGAAACTGAGATCAAAAACTGTTAAAATGTTTTTTTTTAAGATCACACAAATATTGAATCAAAGGTAAGATTCTATCTAACCCAGGACCTTTGACATTTAGAGCCAAAAATCTTTTCACTGTGACATTCTTATGCCCTATCCAAAATCAAAGAGAAGCAGAATTTGAACCCTGGATTTCTGACTTCAAATCTAGCACACTTTCCATTGTGATATACTTCTATCAAGATAGGGTATCTATTAAATAGTAGGAAGGTGGCCATGTATATCTATGCATGTGTTTATGTGTATGTGTGTGGAGGGAAAGTTCTATACTATCTACCCCCCATACTTTTGCTATTTTTCTATTTTTTTATAAGCAATAGGATGGAAGCTCCAGACTCTGGATAGAATTATAACTGAGGAAGCAAAAGAAACATAAGTCATAGATTATAGGATATAGGTCATAAAGGGACCGATCTTCTAGGGTTCTCCAGTTCTGTTCTCACATTTTAGATGCCTCAAGCTTCTCAAGAAAGACCTCAGTAGGCAAGTTAATATTTAGAGAAATTCATATCTAATTCCAGATTTTGAGAAATGATGAATATGCAATTTAGCCACCAGACACAGCCCTAGCCTCCACCTTCTTCCCATCACAATGAAGAGATGCTTATAGAGTAAGTGTCTCCCATGATGTGATCAAGCTAAGTTTAAGTAGGCTTTCATGACACAAAAGTGTTTTTCCATGCTCAAGAGGTTTGTATAACATCTAATGTGATTAGAGCCCTTACTGAGTAATGAATATGGAAATAAGCTAATCGGACTATAGTAAAAGGTTAAGACGAATTCAAAGAAATCAAATAAATAAGGGTAAAAGGCATGTATATGGTAAGTAGATATGCATATTTATGATTAAGTATATATGCCTACATACATATACATACATACATACATACATGCACACATATAAATTTATATGTGGTGAAAATTGTTTCAGATAATTAACTTTTGAAGGATATTTAATAATTCCAAAGCATGTTCATTTGAGTCACATCCAGCACTCCCATGATGATACAGCCCTGTCTTAAGCTGGATGGCAAATTGGATCTTAGGACACAAGATCTGTTTTGGAAGTCCAGCTCTACCATTTACCTACCTGTGGAATATTGGTTAAGCTATTTCCTCTCTTTTAAACATAGTTTTCCCAATAAAACTGATAGAATTTAGTCTTGATGAACCTTGCTTTTCCTCTCTAAATCTATGACTTTTAAATTATATATATACATAATTGACTTGTATGATTTGACCAGGTTGTGCTTATAAATCTTAATTTCAATAAAAATTACTTTTGAGGAGCCATTCAAATGGGAATGTGCTTAAAGAAAGGGGAATTAAAGGAACTTCTCCTTACTCTTTTGGCTTTGCTGTTTAAGGTCTGATTCCAAATCCTTTTCATTATTATGCCAGACTCAACATCCTGCCTCATTTCAGTGACTAGGCACCTATATATTTTTAATTGAACAATTATAATATTTTTATTTTTTTACAATTACATAAAATAATTTTAATATTCATTTATTTAATTATAATATTCATTTAAAATTTTTTGAATTTTAAATTCTGCCTGTCCTACTCCTTTCTTATTGAGAAGGCAAGAAATTTAGATTTTGCACATGTAGTCATATAAAATATATTTCTATATTAGTTATATTGGGAACCTCCCCAAAACAAAACAAAACAAAAACAAAACCACACACACATACCCACAAAGTAAAAAAAAAATACAACTTTCATCCAGACTCTATAAGTTACTTCTGTGGAGTAGATAGCATTTTCGTAAGTCTTTTGGAATTATCTTGGATCTTTGTATTGTTGAAAATAGATTGCTCATTCACAGTTGATCATGATATACTATTGTTTTTATTATGAAGAGTGTTATCCTGGTTCTGGTTACTTCACTTTGCAACAGTTCATATAAGTATTTTCACGTTTTTCTAAAAGCATCTTGAGCATCATTTCTTATACACAATGGTATTCCATCACAATCATATATCATAACTTATTTAGTCATTTCCCATTTTATTGACATCCCCTCAATTCCCAATTTTTTGCCAATACAAAAAAAAAGTTGTTATAACTATTTTTGTACATATAAATCCTTTTCTTTTCTTTTCTTTCTTTCTTTTTCCACACTTCCCAAATGTGCTTACGGTATCACTCTTTATCTCTAAATCATTTTGACTCTATCTTGGTATACAGTATGAGATGCTAATCTATACTTAATCTCTTTCAGTTTTCCCCAGCAATTTTTGCAAATAATATGTTCTTGTCCCCAAATCTTGGATCTTTGGATTTATTAAATACTAAATCTTTTCTAATTGTATTTATATAACCCCTGAGTTTATCTTAGTAGATGGATCCCCAAGTATTTTATATTGCTTACAATTATTTTAAGTAGGATTGCTCTTTCTATCTCTTGCTGCTGGATTTCATTGGTAATTGGTGGAAATTATGATGATTTATATGGGTTTATTTTACATCTTACAACTTTGATAATGTTATTATGTATTTCTATTAATTTTTCAAATGATGATCTTAGATGCTCTAGATCTTTTTGAGTCTAAGCTTAGAGTCAAAGTCTAAGCTTTGTGACCTAGAGACTTTTTGTCTGCAAAAAGTATTAATTTTATTTACTTATAAATACACATATTTTTAAAGCAAATGTTTTGTGCATCAAATAAGGAATAATTAATGTGGTATGATGGCCAGATTGCTAAACTTGCTATCTGGAAGATATGAGCAAAAAGAAAATATTTAACTTTCCCCATAGTACTTTATAAACAATCAGGCTAATTACATAAATGATAGTTACTACTAATAGTTTTGTTTATAGATCCATCCTTTATCAACTTTTGCCTTTCCAATCTCCTCATCAACTTAGAATAAGGGAGGATATTAAGGTCAACCTGTAATTGTTCTTGATGAGACCTGTGATTTCATTCATATAGTGAACTATTGTAGAAACATCTTTTTGTATTGACTGATGAGACAGCTAGGTGGAACAGTGAATATAGAGAGCTGTTGGGCCTGGAGTCAAGAAGATTTAAGTCCAGTTACTAGCTGTATGATCCAGGGAAAGTCATTTAAAGGCTCTCAATCTCAATTTCCTCATTTTTAAAAATTATCATAGTGATAGCATCTATCTCCCATTATTGCTGTGAGGATTATATGAGATAATAATTGTAAAGTGATCAACACAGTACCTGCCATCTAGTAAATGCTATATAAATACTATCAATTACTACTACTATTACTACTATTACTGCTATTACTATTGCTACTATTACTACTACTACTACTACTTCTATTACTACTACTACTACTACTACTACTACAACTACTACTACTATTACTACTACTATTATTATTACTTCTACTGGTGTTGTTCAATCATTTCAATCCTGTCTGATTCTTTGTGATGCCATTTGGGGTTTTCTTAGCAAAGAAACTAGAATGGTTGGCCATTTCCTTCTCCAGTGAATTTTATAGATAAGGAAACTGAGACAACAACGTTAAATGACTTGTCCAAGTTAGTAATTATCTGAAGCTATATTTGAATTCAGGAAGATGAGTCTTCTTGACTTTAGCCCAGGTGCTCCATCCACTGTGCTACCTACCTGCCTGCTCCTTATCATTATTACTATAAATAATTTTCTCAGCCTTAATTTCTTCATTTGTAAAATGGGTATGATAATAGGAGTATCTGCCTCAAAGGGTTGTTATAAGGCTTAAATAAAATAATAATGCAAAATGCTTTTCAAAATTTAAAATGTTAGATAAATTATTATTTATAAATACAACTTATTCTTTGAATTGTTTATTATAATATTTTTATTATAATTGTTGATAATAATAATAAGTAGTAATGGGAATAGGAGTCAATAGGAGTAATAGCAGCAATAATAATTTACTCAGGGACACAGACAGATCTCCTGAATTTGAAAAATGCCTCTCTCTCTATCCTACTCTTATCCACTGCTTTGACCTTCTCTTTTTATTTTATTTTTAAACTCCATTTCTGATATCATTTGATTGGTTTAGGGACCAATCATGAAAAGATTCCCTTTACCAAAATAGATTGATTCCTACTCAACAATTTAAGGTTTAGGGAGTTGTTTGTTTCAATGAAAAACCAAATATTTTGCCTGGATTCACAAAGCCATTAAATGTTAGAAGTGAGACTCGAATCCAAGTCTCCATGGCTTTGAAGTCAGTATTAAATCCTCTGCCCCATTTCACATCCTCTGGAGTTCATAAGATAGATGAGATCATAGAATTTAGAACCAAAATCTCAGCTGTCTTATGAAGCTATTCTAATGAACCTGAATTCTGATCTGCATTAGATTCTAATTCAAGTCTGTTCCTCGAGGGTGAAAGACAAGTTCCTTTGAAGTTATTATATTCAAAAGTCAGTCAAAACTACTGTATTTGGTTATCATACGTTAGAGTTTGGTTTCCATGTCCAGTAGGTATGTATACATAGAGAAAATTTAGTTCAGATGTTTTATTGCCGTCAGCAACAGGGTCTGAATTAGTAACAAACTGGCAGAAGACATGCCCTAGACATTCTCATTCTACCGATATCCTGAGGATGCACATACAGATCAGCTTGTTAGAGCCCTCAGAAAGCCCTCCATTGTGTTTGGGGACTTAGATTCATATGCATCTCCCATTTCAAAGAACAGATATCCCAAATCTTGAAACTTCTTTCCCAGGGCCAAGAATAAGGATCTTTCATATTCAACTCCTGAGAAGCCCAGATTTCAATAATTAAATTGAAATATTGAACCATTTTTGTTGGGGGAGGATTATTTTGCAAAACAAACAAAATTCTCTCTCTCTCTCTCTCTCTCTCTCTCTCTCTCTCTCTCTCTCTTTCTCTCTCTCTCTCTCTCTCTCTTTTTAAGAGAGGAGAGGAACATCTGAGCCAAGTCTAAGAAAGAAACGATGCTATGTATTCCCCCTTACCTTGCCTCCTCCCACCTCCAAGTACAATTAACTATCCATTTTACTGCTTAGCTGTTTACTAGCTGAGTATAAAAACCACATTTGTTAAAGGTAGTTTATCCACAGGGAGCTGCTTATATCAATGTAATTGTAGGTCTGGTCTAAGTTTTCTTTTTGATTAAAAAACAAGTATAGTTCCCAATATGTATTTGTTAGCTCCCTACTACATGAATTGACTAGGTGAAATTGGATAAAATTTACAAAAGACATGGCATCTGTATTCCACAAGCTGATATTTTTCTGTCAATATTTCATGAGTAAACTTGTATATGCAAAATGCTGCCTGACCTTCACATGGGCAAGATTTGCATACTGCTTCTTTTACAATGTGACTTTTCTCTTTTGGTTTTGTTAGGAAATGTTTTCTCCCAAATAATGATATTATTATGTCTTAGGATTTCTCTTTCAGCAGCGGTGTCTACAATCTTTTGGGGCCATGGATTTTAGTTCTGGGAGCCACGTTTTAGGAGAGATGTTGATAAAATGGGAATATGATTGTTATAAGAGAGAAAAGAAAATTCTATATGCTACCATATGAATAAGATCATGGGAAAGCACTAGAAACATGTGGAGTGGAGAAAAAAAGATTCAGACAAATCTGTACCCATTTGACCCAGAGATACTCCTACTGGACACATACCCCAACCAGGTAGACTTCTTATGGACCAAAATATTCATTGAAATACTTTTTGTAGTGGGAAACAAACTCAGGGCTATTAAATGGGGAAAAATTGAACAAATTATTGTCTAGGTGAGGGGAATTTGTGTATCAAAAAAGGCACTCTGCTCTATGAATAAAGTAGAATTGCAAGAGCTCACAGGAAATATGAGAAGAGCTAATTTAGAGACACCTCCACTCCAAATGTTCACAGGGACTTTCTGTGCATGACCTCCAGTGAATCCTCTGATCCCAAATTGGATCAGCCACAGTCAGACATACTGTTCCAACATAGTGACATTATTTTGATCCTTTTGAGAATGAAAGACTACCGTCAATCACCTATCTTTATCTATCATCTATATTAATATAATTTATATCTATAAATTTATTCATATTATCTATATCCACATTATGTATCGTTTATAGTAATATCAATATTAATAGAAATATCTATAGTACTCTTGAACTGTGATATCCCCAATATAAGGAACTTCAGAATGAATAGATACTCTGTATCTATGTTACAATCTTATATACTTTGAGAGGTGTATGGTTGTACCAAGAGATTAAAAACTTTTGTCATTATTATTGTTCAGTCATTTCTAGTAATATACAATCTTTCATTTGAGGTATTCTCAGAAAAGTGATTTATCATTTCTTTCTCTAGCTCCTTTTACAAAGGAGAAAAATGATGCAAAAAGAGTTAAGTGACTTGTCCATGGTCACATAACTAACATCTGAGACTGGATTTAGGTCTAGAAAGGTGAATCTTTGGTTTCAGGTCTGACAGTCTATTCACTATGTCCCCTAGGTATCCTATTAAATGCTTTAACTTGGGTCAGAAAATCAGGAATTTTCAGAGGTATGAAGACAGTCTGATGTCTCTATACTTGCTGTACAAAATATACAAAGAGTATATAGAAATAAATTGTCATCTCTGTGAGAGCAAGGATTGTCTTTACTTCATTTATCCATAGTAATTAGTATAGTTGAGTATACAAGAAGGCAATTCTGGGGGCACATGTAAGCAGCTGGGGGACAGAAATCAGAAATTGCCCATTATGAAGGTTATGCTTACGCTGGGCTTTGTGATTGAGAAATTTTCTACATGGGAGCAGAGAGAAGAATTATTTTAGTCAGAGACTAGAGAAGCTGTTCTACAAGGTTAAATTTTGGCTCAATATAAGGAAAAATATTCTAGCAATTGGAGTTGAGTTATAGAGAGGATTGCCTTGTAGGGAACATATTAGTAGTGGTTGTTTAGCCATCTTTCAAGGATGTTACTGAAAGACTCTTGTCCTAGGAATGAAATCGGAGGAGATGATCTCTTAGCTCCCTCTCTGCCTAAGACTCTAAGATTCTATATCTGAAACATGATAGTGCAATTTGTGATATGTTATTTTCATAAAAATCTTCAGTTAGACTATAGACCCATGGAACACAATTACCGACAAGGATAGACTTATACACATTGATGATAGGTGAATATTGAAAAAGGAAATCTGTCTCCACATTTGTATTTTCAGTCTTATTTCTTACAAGCATGGCAACATTAGAGATAGCAGTACTTTAAAAATAATTCACTGTAGTATGGGAAAGAACACTGAATTTGGAGTCTGAAAATCTGAGTTCAAATTTCACTTTTTTTTTTTCTCATTCACTTCCTGGAGGACTTTGGGTCTTAGTTCACTTTACTGATAACATGAGAGGGTTGTATCACATGGCCTTCAACCTCTCAGATTTAAATCTGTGATCACAGATATATCTATCTATGTATATATATAATATATATATATATATACATAGATAGATAGATAGATAGATAGATAGATAGATATAGATATAGATATAGATATAGATATATAGATATATAGATATAGATATATGGGTCAAAATATTTCAGAATGATATCTGATTCTAGTTCCTTTTCTTTAGAAGAAGCATTGATTACATTTTCTTCATCTATTATTTTATTTCATAATTCTAGAAAGACCTCAAATTAATACTTAGAGTGGACAAAGTAGAGAAAGGCAATGAGGAACAGAAATGCCCTACAAAAGACCAGAATTTCCAATGAATTCTTAGACAGGCCCATGAAGAAAGCTTATTCAGATATTCTTCCACTTGTCTTTCTTCTCCCAGGAGGGAAAATAGTTTGATAAATATACCCACAACCTCTTAGCTCAAAGCTCTCAGGTTCACCTTAATAGAAAGTAAAGCTCTTTTTTCCTGACAGTCTTTTTGCACAATGCTTTGTGGCCATAGTCCTCTCAAAATGTACCATCCTCAGGGCTAAGAAACAGTAATTTATTGTGAAAAGTTAAGCCACCAACATGTTCAATATTTATTAAATTCATGAGGGATTAGGGCCTCAAACTCCAACCCTCAACATAAGAACTACTTAAGTTTCATTTCAACAATGTCATAGAATAATAGATTTAATGGTGGGAAGGCCTAAAGAGGACCTAGAGGAACAACCTCCTCTTTTATAAAGATAAGGAAACTGAGGCCTAGAAATGTAAAGTAACTTATTCATCATCACACAGAAAATCATCAGTAGAGCGAGGAATAAAACAAAGGTCTCTGATTCCATATTGAAGTGCAATGTCAATGCAGGAAAAACAAAAGGTAAACTGACAAATGTTTGATGCACTGGGCAATTTAGAAAATTCTCCAAAAAAATTTTTCTTTAATGGCAGGGAGTTTGAGATAAAAATATATACATGTGAATGTATCCTTTTGTGTATATTTAAATATATATGTTTATGTAGAATGTGTACATCCAGATAAATTAAATGTGTGTGTATACATACTCTTATGGAAACATATGTATACACACATATTCTATACTCTACTGATATATATATGTATATAAATATATGGCAGCTAAATGGTACAGTGGATAGAGATCAGGCAAGAAGTCAGGAAGGCTCCTTCATTTGGGGTTTTCTTGGCAAAGAAAGTATTTTGCCATTTCCTTTTCCAGTTCATTTTGACAGACAAAGAAACTGAGACCAATAGGGTCAAATGACTTTCTCAGAATCACACAAACATGTCTGAGGTCATGTTTGAACTTGGGATGTTGAACCTGGCCCTCTATGCACTATGACACCATCTAGCAAACAAATATATCTAGCATAAGTAGATACATATCTCTCTCTCTCTCTCTCTCTCTCTCTCTCTCTCTCTCTCTCTCTCTCTTTCTCTCTCTCTCTCTCTCTCTAAATATCCAGTACCTAAAATGTCTTGTTTGTGAGTTTTTACTGTAAGTACCAGAGCTAAGATTCTACTTCAACAGCCTTTAAGTTCCCATGTTTCTCAGAATTTTCCTATTCCCTCCATTGTTTGTCTTTTTTAGAGGTCATCTACTAATATCTCTCTTCCTAAGAACATGACTAAAACTGGATGGGGAAGAAAAAATAGGGAACTGATTTCATGTCGTGCCTTCATTTCTTTCTGGCCTTGAGTATGTTCTCTGCACAGTAACATTAAACCTCTTTAATGGTTTCCATATGCTTTGCATCGAGGCTTGCTAATGATTTTTAAAAATCCGTTTCAGATATGGCAGGTTAAAGAAGCAAGGTCAAAGAAGTTGCGGTTAAATGTTGGGGCTGGGGAAATATGTGGTGGAAGGATGAGCAAGGAACACCAGGGACCAAAATAAAAATTTTGTTTTGGGTAAAACAAAATTAGCCCAAATCTTCAGAATCCCTTAGGCTATCTCTGTAGCAATAGTACAATGATTGACTTGGGTAATCATAATCAAGGAAAAAAAAAGTTAAATTATCCCAGTGTCATCTATTTCAGGAGGTAGAGATACAGAATTTAAATGATGTTTTGTTTCAGTGTCATGATTATTTTTGGCCAGCCTTTGGATCTTGTCTTAGTGAGGTACATCTTTGTTCTAATGGATATAGTTCTGAACATGGAGTCAAGAAGAAGATCTGAATTTGCAACTTGTTTCACATGCTTTCTAGTTGTGTGAACTGGGCAAACCATTTCTCATCTCTGATACTTAGTTTTCTCATCTGAAAAACAGACATAATAGTACACGTAGCTCCTTGTATGGTTGCCAGCTTCACATGAAGTAATCACCACAAAGAGCTGTGCATACCTTAAGGTGTTATATAAATGCAAGCTATTATTATAATGAAAAAGTTAAGCAAAACCAATCAATAGAGTGATCACTTTTGATATCATATTCTACAAACCCAATATCAACACCCAGGCTTTATGCCTCTTTCAGAGGCAATTTTAGTCATTGCAATTACTTAGCATTGGCTTCCTTTCTGTAATGTTTTAGCTTACTTTATTGTGGTCATGTGCTATCTAGAAATGTCATTTATATGAACTTTCTCATTTCCTAAATTAAAGAGTGGTGGAATTGCCTCTCCCACATTTATGATTCCAGGAATTCTCCAAGGAATCTTTGCTCTAGTGATTCAGGTAGCATAAGAAGGTAATGAACCAGATAATGAAATAAAAGACTAAACAGTCTCTTTTTGCAAACTCAACAAAAATGTATAATTGTATGTTGCTTTTTTTTGAATTTAAACAGTTTAATTATTGTCTTGTTGTAGATATTATTTTTTTTGCATTTTCAGTAGTTACATACTTTTATTTGCCTTTCTTTTCTATTTGGCAGGATTTGCTTATTGTGAATATTTTTTATCTTTGTCCAGTTTGAACTTGGACTTTCTTGGCAACACACTTATAGCAATAATGTTCTAAATTTGAAAAATCTGAATTTGAAGATCCTGCAACTTGAATTTCTTCAGTTTTTGAATGGGAATGGCATAGATGTCTTATTTCTTTCTCAGTTTCTTAAAAAGAGAAGACACCATCTTGCTTATCTATATATTATACATGCAAATAGAGGACTCTATTTCCATCTAGAATTGAACCTAAAAAGAACTAACAGGGTGAACTTTGGGATCTCCTGCCTCTCTTTTGTAGGAGGAGAATATATTAGATTCTCCTAGTTTTATAGAAGTTGCTGCCATGTTCATCTTTTATTTAAGAATCTCTTCATTAACACAACTTTAGTTATTATCTTTCAATTCTGTTTTTTAAAGTCTCATTTTCTGTAAACTTTTCATGTTTTTCAGTATTCTTCACATTTGTCATTTCCAGTTATTAAATTAATTTTCAGTACAGCTTGGTGATCAAAGGGTTGCAGGATGTGAGAATAATTTTTGGTTAAGTGTTATTGAAGAGAAACATAAGAAATAACCTTAAAATTATCCTCTATCAAATATTTATCTTCTGAGTTGCTGATGGGGAGAAAACAAACAAATATAATACACACATTTATAATATATGTATATATATATATAAATTTACTTTTAATTTTTTAATAACTCAAGTCTTTCTTGGTAATTAAGGCTATTCAATATAAACCTATATCCTCTCGAATTTCCCATTCCTGGTTTAGCAACTGGCTGCATCCCAGATATACCAATGTCCAAAAGTCTAGATGGGAGAGCGCTCTGGCCTCTGCATGATTGGGTTCTCTTACTGGCTTGATTACCGACTTTCTGTGTGTCCTTGGACAATTCATTTAACCTCTCCATGCCATAGATTTCCCATCTGTGAAATAGAAAAATAATACCTGCCCCCTACCTACCTCACAGAGATGCTAGGAATATAAATGACATAATGACCTGGACTCACTTAGAGCTCATAGGAGGAAAGCACTATTTAATTATAATTGTTATTATTTCTTCAAGGGAACTAATGATGATGAAGATGAGGAGGAAATCTGTTCCAAATTTTGTGGAATGAAGCTTAGGTATTTTCAGATCACAAGAAATGAGAGCATATATGAAATTCTATGACAATATTAAAGCTAACTCAATGTAAATATATTCAATGCTACCAAAATGATATTATAATTTCTTTGGATTGCTAACTCCTCCAACTATCGATCTATTCATCCATATATCTATCTATCTGAATATATATATATACATACACATATAAACACATATGTGTATATGTATATATAAGTACACAAATAATATATATATACATACATATATATGTATATATATATAATATTCATATATATGTTCAGTAAAGAAAGAAAAAGTGAATCCTTGAGAGGGAAAAAAAAAGTATATAGCAAACCTCAGATCCAAGACCTTAAGATACCCTGTACTTTTGCCAAAGGGAGGTAAATGAATAAATCCCCTCAGCTTTGAGACTTAGAAGGGGGTAGGTATGGGATAGATCTTCCTGGATTGGAAGGTGAATGAGTCAATTTTCACCTCAGGCCTATATATGATTCAGACACCAGATGCCAAGTCATACTGTGCTTAATTCTGTCCTGCAATCGACTAGGACAACAGGGCCTAGCCAGTCCAGGCATCTTGCCATTTGTCCTCCCACAGAAGTATCCTTCCCCTTACTCCCTTCCAACTTCTTGCTTCTGGCAATAATTATCAAATTAATACGACCATTGCTACTGGAACAGACATTATGACTAACAGTTCTGTAATTCCATTCATAATTCCTATGACTAGTTAGACCAAAGCTCCTTTTCCTGGTCATTCCTTGTGAACATGGAACATCTCACTTTTATATTTGTATTCAAAAACGTTGCACAGTGTCTGGCAATGCAATTGTGGGTACTTAATAAATACTCGTTTCTTATTTCATTTCAAAATGTTACAGAATGAAAAATAACCACGAATCAACAACAAAAAAAGAGGCAAAAAGTAAATTCCTGTTTAAGCATAATTTCGGCTTCATTTTTATGGCAGAGTAAACCAATGATTATCCTTTTGTTGTTTGCCCACTTTTTATGTAACCTTAGTTTAAATTCTTTTCTAAGTCAAATTCTACCTGTATCAAAATAGTCTAAACCTGTTACTTTTACTTTTCCTGTTAGTGGACAAAACAATATTTTAGTATTAAACTAAGTAAACATAACCAGAAAGTTCAAGTTCAATCTTCTCTTGGGAGCTGGGGTAGAGGGAAAAAAGAACAGATTCTAAAAGCAGATTTTATATAAATATATATCTATATAGAGAGAGATAAGGAAAAGATTAAAAATATATATATATATATATAGAGAGAGAGATTTATAAAGAAAGATAAACATGGATATGTAGATCTATAGATATAGAATTGTCACATTTTCTCTATAATTAGATGAATGAATGACAAACAATTTACTAAGTGCTTATAGTATGCCAAATACTATGACAAATTTGGGGGATAAAAATAAAATAAGGCAACCCTTACTGTCAAGAAGCTTATATCATAGTAAGGGAAGATAAGTGATATAGTAGAGTGATGGCTAGAGAGGAAAATTTAGATCTCAGAATTCACATGCTCTTTAAGAAATATGGTGTTAATTTGCTTACCATTCTTAGAGAAAGAGGTATGTGTAAGGGGAGGAGTAAAAGTTACATGTGTATGTGTGTGTGTGTGTGTGTGTGTGTGTGTGTGCAAAAGAAACAATAGGGAAAAAAAAAGATAGAATGCATTGTGTTGGTCATGGCAGTGATATGGGTGATCTCTCTTCAATCACTAGCCTGAACCCTATGGCAGGAAGAGAGAACAAAGAATAGAGAAGAAAAATTGGGAATGATAGATAATTGAAAGAAAGTATTTCAAAGAATAGAAGCAAATGGTGAAACAGACTTCAATCAACTTTTGGGGGGTTCTATTTAGTTTCTTTGTTTAATTTATCTTAGATCTTGGCTTCTCCTATAGTTGCTAATTTTTGTGGTTATTTAGGTAAGGCGAGGGGATTTTCTGTTACTGATGTTTTTGACATTCCTCTGTTTGGGCAAGTTTTTTTTTTTTTTTTTAATCCTAAATTAAAGTCTGGGAAAGAGACTTGCTTTCTAATTAGCAACTTAAAGACCAGCCCATCCAGATGGCTGATTTCTTAATAAATGAATTGTCAAAGAGGAGTGATTGAAACCTTTTCCTCCAGGATAGGAAGATGTTCTTTCTATATAGCCCTTCAATTAGAGAAAATGCCAGCCTTTCTGGCCAACAGATGATGGGAATTCCAAGACCAGTGCTTGTTTTCTATGCAGAATACTAAGCGATGAATCTCTACTCAGACTTAATATTTTTCCTCTTCCTTTTTTTCCTCCATTGGTGGATAATGTTTTTCCCCTAAAGGGTCTTTAAATACAATCCCAACTTAAGCCACCTGCTACCTTCAGCATATGTATGGCTTGCAGGCTCACTTTGGTTCCAGTTTTCCAAAATATAGGGATGAATCTTTGGAGCACCTGATCTCATTGTGTCTCTCCAGATAATTTTTTCCCTTGCTATCTTAGGCAAGAAGTTATGAAAACTAACACAAAGGCACAAACAATTATACGTTTGACTCAGAAACTACAAAAGCATTCCAATTTTTTGAGACAGGCAAACTTGGTTAGTTTAAAATATCTTTGTTGTACTTGCTTATTAGTCAATAGTTTTTTTTTTTTTTTAATTGACTAGTCTTGCTTAGAGTGGGGCTCAGATGTTTCAGCAACTAGACTTGGAAAATCATTGGCCTAAAGATTGTTATCTCAGGAGAAGAATTCTTAGACTTGGAGCATTTAAATACTTTATATCAGTTTTTGAGGTGAGTTTCTGGCTGTTGGAAGGTAAAATGCATAAACATTTTCTGGTGTCCTAAGAGGGATTATCACCAGAGGAAAAAATATGTAAACAGCAACCAACATAACCGAGAAGTGTTCCTAAAGGAGAAGTGAGGATCAGGTCCAGTGATCTTGGGGTTTTAATTCTCTGAGAATAATTGAAGTTATATGAATATTAGGTTTGGAAAGAAATCTCAGCTACATATCTCAGCCACCTGGCCTTTTCTCATACACAATGCTGCATGTCCCATTTCTGTTTCTTCTGTTTCCATTGACCTTCATGTCAGGAATTCTCTTATTCTGTGTCTATACACATTGGAACCCCTCTTTTCTTTTAAAATACCACTTTCTGGAGGAGGTCCTTCCCAGTTTCTCCAGATGTTAGTGGCTTCCTTTTTTTAAGGTGACCTTATATTTACTTTGTGTCTTGCATATGTTTATATATGTATATGTTTAGTATTTTGACATGAAGCTTTTCTCTCAAATAGAAAGGATAAATTCACACTTAGTGCCTATAGGAGAGAGTGGAGTTGGTGGGAGAATTTGAGATGAGAATATCTTTTTCTTTCTGTTTTTAAGAGAAGACATATGTAGTTCCTGACCTTCTTTGGGGAGAAATCTAGAGAGAAAGTGAATAGACTTTGAAAGACAGACTTACAAAGAAAAGTGAGGCCCATCAATGCTTCTCTAACTTCCAGCTCACTTCCCTATAGACTTTGGGGATTTTACCTTTGGGTGAAATCAGAGTCTTCTTTTGTTTGAACTAATATCTTGCCCCCAAAGTGAAAACTCGTTCACTCAGTCTATTTCCTGTACTTGAAACCAAATCTTCTGACCCCAAATCAATGATGGAGGGAGAACTAATACATAGGGAGTACTGTCAGTTAGTCAATAGACATTTTTTAGTTTCAAATTGTACCAGGCACTGTATTAATATTGCAGATTTTAAAAGAATCAAGAGATGGTCCCTACCCTCAAGGAGCTAACAATCCAATGAAGGAGACAACAGCAAACAAATACATGCAATTATGCCATATTTGAGATGAATAGGAATTTTAAAGGGAAAACACTAGAATTAAAAGAAGCAAGGAAAATCTTGCTAGAAAAGATGGGGTTACCAATGGGGACTCAGAGGAAATCAGGGAAGCAAAAAGGTGGAGATGAGGAGGAAAACATTCCAAGAATGAGGAATAGCTAGAGAAAATGCCTTCAGTTGAATGGAATATCTTCTTCATGGAATTGCCATTGGATTGTAGAGCACCTATCAAGGAATAAGGAGTTAGGAAGAGTGTAATGGAAGGAAGGAATTAGGTTTTTGTTTTTGTTTGTTTTTTTAGAATTTTATTTTTTCAAATACAAATAAAGATAGTTTTCAACATTCATTTCTTTTTTTTTTAATTATAGCTTTTTATTTACAAAACATATGCATGGGTAATTTTTGCAACACTGACCCTTGCAAAACCTTCTGTTCCAAATTTTCCCTTCCTTCCTCTTGACCCCCTCTTCTAGACGGCAGGTAGTCCAATACATGTTAAATATATATGTTAAATCCAATATATGTATACCTATCCATACGTTATCTTGCTGCACAAGAAAAATTGGATCCAGAACAAAAAAAAAAAAAAAAAAACCTGAGAAGGAAAACAAAATTTGCTTGAATTTTTTTTTTTGTTTGCAAACAATAACAGAAAGAATGAAAATGCTATGTTGTGGTCCACACTCAGTTCCCATAGTCCTCTCTCTAGGTCTAGATAGCTCTCTTCATTACTGAACAATTGGAACAGGTTTGAATCATCTCAGTGTTGGAGAGAGCCACGGGGGACTAGGTTTTTGAAGGACTTTGAAAGTCTAAGAGAGAATTTTGTATTTCATCTAGGAGGCAATAGGGAGACACTGGAGTTTATTGAGTAAGGGAATGGCATACATTACTTTAGGAAAAAAAAATCACTCTAGTGGATAAATGCAAGGTGGATTGGAACATGGAGAAACTTGAGACAAGAAGACCCATCATTAGGCTAGTGCAGTAATCAAGGCATGAGCCAACAAAGGCCTGTTTCAGGGTGGTGGTAGTATAGGAATATGTCTTGGATTGTGGCCACTAAAGGAATCTGGGGATTCTAAGAGATGGAGAGGAGGAGGAAGTTGTTTTCAGATATGGAGGACAGTCTGGGCAAAGTCATGAAGGTGGGAGAAAGAACAGGGGAGATTAATCAGTCACTCCTGTCATTTTCAAGAATGCAACATTTTACCAATAAAGCCAATTTGTACTTTATAAGAGAGCCTCTTATAATTCTTGAGCATTCCCCAACATTTCCTATCCTTCTGTATCCATTTATATCTCCCTGGTAGGCATCCACTTCACTTTAAATGAGGAACTCATCCTAAGAGACAGCCTCAAAGGATTATACTTATGCACACAAGACTTGAAGTAAGACACAGCCTAACCTTTAATTATGAATTATTACTGAGCTTTCTTGAAGGGTGGGGTAAGGAGAGACTGGGAAAGAATACTGAGAAAATTCTGCTGATTTTTTTTTTTGAAAGCTGAAGTTGATTTAATGAGGGTTCTTTGACTTTAAAAGTAATAGATGGAAAGCCCTTGTTAACAAAGATTGGCACAGGTCACACTGTCAAGGATAAACAATCATTTCTAAGTCCTTTGTTTCAGGCTACAGTGAAACCTAATCCCCAGTGGTGTTCTTGCCTGACCATGCATGCATGTAGATATGCACCGCTCTCTTACTACTCATGCTTTCTTTCAAGCCCCGTGCTCCTGACTGCAAGGCATTTGATTTCTGGTAATTAATCAGCTCATCATACACGCTGGGTTTCTCCCTCAGGCCCAGCTCAAGTTAGTGATCCAAATCTGGCCCCAGGAAAAAAGAAAGCATTTATGTTCTTGGTGCAGAGAATGAAACTCTGACAAACAGTGCTTGCTTAAACAGTGAATTTGGACAGCATCTTTCCCTTTCAAGCCATAAGTCAGCTATTTCTTTTTGTAAAAGCATGATGGGATGCCCTTTAAACAGAAATCATTTTTTTCCTCATAAAAAGAGTTCTCAAGAAACACTGCTCTTTTGGAAGTTAGCATGTCACCCTTCAGTCAGATCACCTGGATGATAGATGCTTGTCCTACTCTCCTCCCCCTACATCTTTGAGTTTAAATGTTTATCCACAATCTTTATCTTTGAGTAACTTGCCATTGGGTTTTTCTTTAATAACTGCTAATTTTTTTTATCATAGGTTCTTTGGTCCAAAATTCTTCATGATCAGAGAGATAATACTTCTCATTCTTTTCAATGACCAACTAGTCAGCATTAACCACCTTTGGAAAACCCATGTTTTTTATTATTTCAGAAATGTGAGTTCCCTGGGATATTTTTTTTTCAAAACAGGTGAAGCTGGATTTTTTTCTTCTTTTTCATTGAAATATTCTATTAGGATCATGGCTTCTCTTCCCATTTTTCAGTTCCTAAACTGGAGAGCTTTAGATCATCAATCAGTCAGTCCATAGCCATTTCAGGATGGTCATCATTTCAAGGTTTATAAAACTGAGACAATTGCACACTGGAAAACCAAAGCAGGAATAAAACTTCAGTGGTGTCAGCAGCAAAACTTTTTGGGTAAATATCAAGTGTTGAATTCAAGCCTTGCCTCTGATATATTTGAAGTGTATAACTGGACAAATCACTTAACCTTTTATATATTTAGATAATATCTGAGGCTCTATATTTTAGACTAGACATTAGTAAGCCCTGGAAACAACTACAAGACCACACCTACAACAACAACAACGATCACCATTTATTGAGGGAAGAGAATCAGTAACCCTAAATGTGCCAGATATTGTGCTAAGCTGTTTTTACAGAGAGTATTTCATTTAACTCTCTCAACAAACTTTTGAGATAGGTAATGTTTTTATCCCTATTTTGTAGTTGAGGAAATTGAGCAAATAGAGGTAGTGACTTTCCCAGTCAAACAATTAGCAAATGTTTGAAGACATTTAAACTCAGTTCTTCTTGGACTTTAAATCCAGTATACTTATTATATACCAGGAACTGTGTTAAACACTGGAACATCAGTGAGAATTTCCCTGTCTAGGAGTTTCTTACTTCATTGAAATGATAGGTCTTGTCAAAAATAGAATGATTTCAAAACATCAGTCAATTCATGAGCTCAATGTCCACAGTGGTGAAGGTTATAACTCAGCTATGTCTTCTCATCCTGCATCATTCTTATTTATGTTCTTTTATGGATCTTCCATAGAGGATTCAACCTAGACATCTCTGTGTCTTTCTCTGGATTGGGGTTGATAGCTTTCTTTGTGTCATGGATGCCCATAACCATTTAATGTATTATATTGGCCTATTTTCAAGATAATTTGTTAGGAAGACCTAAGTTTTTTTCTCTTTTTTTTCTCAGTAGCACTTTATTTTTCCAAATACATGTAAAAATTGTGTTCAACCTTTATTTTTGCAAAATTTTGTGTTCCATATTTTTTTCTCCCTGTCCCTTATCTAAATTCTCCCCCAAACAGCAAGCAATCTGATATAGGTTATCCATATATATTACTTTTATAGTTATTTCTATATCTTTCATGTTGTGTACACCAAAAGGGGAAAAAAAAACAAATAAAAACATGAAAATTCTTTGCTTTAATCTACATTTAGTCTCCCTAGTTCTCTCTAAATGTAGATTTTCCATCCCAAGTCAATTGAAATTGTCTTGGATCACTACATTACTGAAAAGAAATAAGTTCATCATAGTTGATTATCACATTATCTTGCTGTTATTGTGTACAGTGTTCTCCTGGTTCTGCTGACTTCACTCAGCATCAGATCATGTAAGTCTTTCCAGGCTTTTCTGAAATCAGCTTGCTCATCGTTTTTATTGAACAATAATTTTCCATTATATTCATTTACTACCACCTCATGACTGTTCCATTTCCTTTTCTGATCATACATTTCCTCAATTGTATCCCCTTCAAAACTCTTTGAGGGAAGTTCATTATTGAAAATACTCTTCAGTCTGTTAGTGCCATAGGTCAGAATCATACATTGTGGATTTAGAGCTGAAAGGGACCTTAGAAATCATCTACTCTAAACAACATTTTATGTAGGAGAGAAAACTGAGACTTAGGGAGCTTAAATGAGTGCTCAAGATCACACAAATAGCAAATGGAAGAGCCAGGATTTGAGTCTAGTCCTCTGACTTTACTATACTGCCTTCCTTATGCATCTTCAGTCTTGGATCCTTAAAAAGTGTAGTCTTATGAGATTCAGGACTATGTATATTTCTGGGAGCAAATTTGGATTGAAAAGATAGTTCTCCCTAATCCATCTACTCAGGTAAGGATTTACTATTTAAAAGTAACTTCTATGAAAGCTGGTCAGAAGTCTGGCAGAAATTAGGTTTAGACAAACATCATACCATATACTAAAATAAGTTCCAAATAGATATATGATCTAGTTATAAATATCATATTACAAAGCAAGAAGAGAAACAAGAACAAATTACTATGTAAATCTATGGTGAAAGGAAGAATTCATTACCAAAAGATAAAAAATATAATTTGACCACATAAAATTAAATGTTTTAGCCCAAACAAATCCAATGAAGCTAAGATTAGAAGTGAGGAAAAAATAATTGGGAAAGAAACTTTTGTGGTGGGGAAAGAAACACAAATAAGAGTAATAAAAGTCTTATTTCCAAAATATATAAGGAGTGAATTCAAATTTATAAGTATAAGAACTATTCCTCAACTAATAAATGGTCAAATGATAAAAATGTGCATTTTTAAGAGAAGAAATCTGAATTCTCTCTCACAGTCTCTGTTCTAGTTTGTCTGTCTGTCTCTCTATATGTATTATACATATTATATATTTCATATGTTATGTATAATATTATAATACATGTATTACATATAATATAAATTATCTAAATCAGTAATAATTAGAGAAATGTAAATTAAAGCAATTTTCAGGTTTTGTCTCACATCTATCAAAATGGCAAAGTTGACTAGGAAAATGACAAATATCAGAAGTGTTGTAAAAACAAACAGACAGACACATTGATGGAGGCAAGAATTAGTACAGTCATCCTGGAAAACAATTTGGAATTTATTCCCCACAAATTAATAAATAGTACAGGACCTTTATAAGTCAGAAACATCACTACTAAACCTGTATCCCAAAAAAGTCAAAAAAAGGAAAAGATCCTATAAGCATAAAATTATTTATTGCAGGTAAAGCACACATTAAGCACTTACTGAATGCCAGACATTGTGCACTAAATGCTAAAGAAAGAAAGAAAAACAAACATAATAGTCAGTCCTTGGCCTGAAGGAGCTAACATTCATTTGAAGGAAGATAATAAATATATTTATTAATAAGAACTAGAAAGTATATTAGGCATGGGGGAAGGACTATATGAAATAGTAGTCTTGCAAATGCTGTGAAAATCTGCAACTGAGGGAAGTAAGACTAATGGCAGGAAATGTTTGTGGCATCCTTGTTTGTAGTGGCTAGAAGCTGAAAAATGAATGTATGCCCATTAATTGGAGAATGGTTGGGTAAATTGTAGTAGATGAATGTTATGGAATATTACTGTTCTGTAAGAAATGACCAGCAGGATGAATACAGAGAGGACTGGCGAGACTTACATGAACTGATGCTAAGTGAAATGAACAGAACCAGGAGATCATTATATACTTCAACAACAATACTGTATGAGGATGTATTCTGATGGAAGTGGTTCTCTTCGATAAAGAGAGCTAATTCAGTTTCAATTGATCAAGGATGGACAGAAGCAGCTACACCCAAAGAAAGAACACTGGGAAATGAACGTAAATTGCTTGCATTTTTGTTTTTCTTCCCCGGGTTATTTATACCTTCTGAATCCAATTCTCCCTGTGCAACAAGAGAACTGTTCAGTTCTACACACATATATTGTATCTAGGATATACTGTAACCTATTTAACATGTATAGGACTGCTTGCCATCTTGGGGAGAGGGTGAAGGGAGGAAGGGGAAAAATCGGAACAGAAGTGAGTGCAAGGGATAATGTCATAAAAAATTACCCTGGCATGGGTTCTGTCAATAAAAAGTTATTTAAAAAAAAAGCCTAATGGCAGGTTGGTTCTTAGAGTGGAGTCTCTTATTTGGGTGGTGATGGAGAAGTGGAGATGTCTAATATTCTTAGAGTTGAATACAGAGATATGGGAAAAGAGCACTCATTGTAGTTGGAGTCTTTTATAGTGATTGTGACCTTTCCCCCCAACTTCATGGGTTGTTGTGCAAGCTGTAAATTGCAAAGTTTCTGATGGAAACTGTCATTCTTGACATCATCAACTTATGTAACAATTGCTTTTCATACAGAAGTTCCAGGTTTTTCAGGAGCTTAGCACATATCACTTTAGTTTATCAATAAAGCTCAGAAATTATCATTATTATCACACCCATTTTCTGATTTGATGACTAAAGTTCAAAAAAATTACTTGTCTATGGTCATGGGGCTAGTAAATATTTCAAGTGTTCTTTGACTACTGTTTCCTTATTCCAAATTAAGACTCAATCTATTACACAAAATGAGCCTTTCTGAGGATTATGTCCTCTAGTCAATTTACTTTTAGCCTAATTTACTATATTACTGACTGACTGTATGTGTGTATAATGTATCTATGTATGTAGATTCTTACAAGTTATAACAAAGAAACTTTGACTAAGATTTATTAAAGAAATATTTTCTACATGTAATCTATTTTTTTAGTGCTGTCACTCAAAATTAAATACATGCTATGGGTAAAAGAGACTTTCAACTAATCCATCAATCAAAAGCTATTTATTAAGCACCTAGTTTATGCTAGACATTACCTTAGGTGGTGAATCTTATTTAGTCCTTTGGGGAGTGCTTTCTATTTTGGAAAAGTAGGTGTTTTCTGTTGTCAGTTAGGTTTATTGCAAAAGGGAGACCCTGATTTTTATTCCTAAACTAGTCAGGTTTGGCCTGTTGAGGTGGGAAAGGCTTCCCTGAACTCCTGATGGCTAAACTTCAAAAAGTCTCTCACATGAAGGGCTCTTGAAGCCTCAGCAAAATGGGGAAATGAGTTGTCCATGTCATTTCTTGGGGCCTGTGCTGTTTCCAATTTTTCCTGCTTTCTTAGTTCTAAGCATACCATCCCCATAAGTAAAATAAACCACATTCAGCTACAGCTTAAGTCAAATATCAAAATCATTGCATGCTGACCGTGAAAACTCACTCATGCTGAACATTTGTGGGTTATCAGGATCAAAGAGCCTTTCGATATTTATCAAAAAACATGGCCCACCATGGTTTAGCCATTGTTAACCTGGTATGTATTTGAAGAACTCAGTAAAGTTAATACAGCTTGAACCTGAATTGACTTTTTTTTTTTTTTTTGGACTTAGGAAAACATTTATCCTCTTGAAGAGATAAATATCACTTTTTAAATGTTGGAAAAGGACAGACTAACATAAGTCTCACATATGCTATTGGGTTGCTTAAATGTAATAAGCTCACAACAGGACTGAATTATGCTTTGCTTATGAAGAGACTCAAGAACAAACTTGTCAGCTTTACAATTCTAGTAAAGTGTACTTTGGGTACTGTGGGAAATCATGCTGTGTCTAGACAACACAATTTTTTCGAGCTTGGATTCAAAAGTATTTTAAATGAGAACAAGCCCAGTTGAAAAATCTTGGGTTTGCTGTGTTCATCAACATAAACAGAAACATCCATTGAAGACAATTGTAAAGTCAACAGAAATTTGGACTATAGCAATTCCCTCAGAGTAAAGGCTGCACCACTGAGTGACTCGGTGTGAAAAAGACAATTTTTTTAACTTTTTTTTTTTTTAACTGTCATTAAGGAAGCCATCTTTGTGATTTTGGGAGGGTTCCAGTCAAGTTTACTTGTTACCTGCTATATTTACTTCTCAGACTTCTCTACATTCCTGCTCCCACTCTCCTCAAGAGCCCTCCCTAATTCTCAAATAAAGGAATTATCTTGTTTGCTTGTATTTGTACCCTTGGAGTTTAGCATAGTGCTTGTTGCCCCGAGTACACACATGATGCTCAATATATGTTAAAACAATTTACAAACATTAAAGTACTATGTAAATTTTGACTCTTATTATTACCATTAACTATCTTCCCATCTTCTATTTTCTGATCTGAATGTAGTCTTTGAACATCATAATCCTTAGCAAACTGAATGTGTTACTATGCCTTGTTTAAATTTAGTCTTTACTGAGGATCATGATTAAACTCATTTGTAATGCTTATGAGGTGAGATAGAGGGCACTTAACTCAAGAATGAATTGAACATTGGTACTCATATGCCTGTCTGCCTATCTATCTCAATTATCTCTCTGTCTTTGTCTGTCTCTCTTTATTATCTATCCACCTATCCAGTTCTCTCCATTCTCTTTCTGTCTCTGTCTGTTTCTCTCCTTTTTATCTATCTATCTATCTATCTCCATTCTCTCTCTTCTCTGTCTCTATCTCTTCTGTAGACATATAATATACATATATTGTACACATAATTATGTAGATATAAAATATTTATATATGTATATAATATATATATATAAATGGCCCAACATGTTTGTATAGATATATTTATGTAAATGTTCATTTATTTACTTTATGTTTGTTTTTATCTTATAATTTGTGCATAACTTTCTCTCCACCATAATTAAAATCTCCCTTGTAGTAAAGAAAAATAATAATTGTATAAAAGTAACTTATCTGCTGATCATGTCTCACAACACATGATATTCTAACCCAAGACTCCCATTGCTTTGTGAAAAAGAGACATTATCAAATTCTTGTTTATGGTTTAATTACATCAACATTTTCCTAAGTTAGTAAACAAAGATAGTAAGATAGTAAGCAAAACCTATCTAATAAATTCAGTCTGAAATGGGATAGTTATATCAGTATTTCTATTATTTTTTTTGCCTACTTCCCAAACAGTCTTATGCCATCAACATGGAGTTGTTTTCATTTGCAATGTTGGGGGCATGCAGTTTTCACTGGGAGTAAGAATGGATTTCATGAATCATATTAAATCGACAGAAGACACTTAGCTTTTACTAATGTCACAGATTTTGAGTTGAAAAAACCTTGAGGTCATTTGATTGCATCACCTCCATTTTATTTACCAATGTGCCCAGTTCATGTGGATGATAGATGGCAGAGCTAAGATTTATACATTCTGGATCTCAATGTGTCTCATATTTAAAAATTTTCCATAGTGCCAAAAACAAAAAAGAAATAAAAAAAATTCCTAATATTAAAAAAGAAAGAAAAAGTGAAACAGATACTTAGAGTTTCATCTTAAATATAATCCATCTTTGGAAGAACCATTCATTTTTCCATGTAGCCTAAACTCTAGTTTGAGGAAAAAAAATTAATGATATTTTTTTCTTAATATGGCAATACTTTTGTGCAGTAAGAGTTTCAAGGTCACAAAACCTTATAAAGAAAGTCTCTTCTCTTTTCTACACCTCTGAGAACCTCTTTTTGATGCTAATTAGATTATACATGTGTACTGAGTTATAAAATATTATCCTTATTTGAAAAAAAAAAAGAACCTACTTCTGTAACCACATGTTTAGTTTCATTGAGAAAGCAGTAGACCAGAATGGAAAGAATGTAGGATTTGGGGTCCAGAGGATATGCATTTTCATCTCTCACTTAACACTGGCATAGCTTGGGGCAGGACACTTCACTCCAACAGAACTCAGTTTTTTCTTCTTTTTTAAGATTCCCTCCTGCAGAAAATGGATGATTCCATAAGAAATTTAGCTACCTTAGTTATCCAGTAAAAACTTCAGGATTCTACCCTCTGTTCAAGGTCTTTCAGTCATTTCCCCATCTGTTAAATTGCAAGGTTCTTTCTCCTCAACCAAGAGCAACAGCTTAGTTGGAAGGAAGTATTTAAAGTTGAAGGTATTTAGAGAAATCAATGTGTAGTGTGTCTTAAGGGGTTTTAAATTAACTTAGGAAAATGTTGATGTAATTAAACCATGTTCAAAACAAGAATTTGAGAAAAAGGATGGTAGAAGTGTTAGAATTATATTTGGGATGGAAATACCAGTTCTTATAGAAACTCTATTTTAAAAAAGGTCGAATTTGGATGTTTTCTGGGTCCCACTTGCTTATCCAGAAATAAACACTATTTTGCGAAAATCTCTCCCGGTATCACTGGGGTATGCGGGAATTTCAGACTTTTCTTCTTATGCTAATTTTCCTTATTGCTGGCAATGTGCATCTATTGAAAACCCACTTTGAAACAGTCCTTTGAAGATTTGTTGTCCTTTAAAACAGGAAGTACCAAGTACCAAGAGTCCAAAAGAGTACACACATGCTCATGTATGTGCATTTATGTTTGCATAAACCCACATAAAATGAAAATAATCTAGAAAACATGGAGTTTGGTTCCAAAATTTGCAACAAAGATATCAAGGCAATATTTGAACTAAAATAATTTCATATTATTTGCTAGATATGTAAGTCTTGGAAAGGTTACCACCTCTGGAAACTGGGATCACAGGGCTATGGTTTGCCATGTGCCTCTGCTCTCCAGATGCTAAACCATGCTGTGGAGTCATAGCCTGAATTGCACAAAAAGATATCATATTTTATTGGCCTGTGATGAAAATTTAAGGGGTTTGAATAGAAGACCTTGAAAACTCCTTTGGCTCTCTATCTATCATCCTTTGATCCTACTATTATGAATAATAATATTTTAAGCCCTGGTTGCACTGTTGTGTTTTTTCTTTGTTACTCCATTTAGGACTTTCTTGACAAAGATATTGGAGTAGCTTGCCATTTCCTTCTCCAGCTCCTTTTATGAATGAAGAAACTGAAATAAACAGGGTTAAATGATTTGCTTAGGTTCACCAGCTAGTAAATGATGCTGGATTTGAACTAGGAGTTTGAAGAGGTCTTCCTGATTTCAGGTCCAGTTCTCTATTCATGCATCAGATAAATCACTTTATTTCTTTTGCTCTCAGTTTCTTCATATGTGAAATGAAGTAGTTGGATTACTCAAGTCAATTTGTTAAGTTCCTACTATGGGAACATCATTGTGTCAGCTGCTAGACTTCATGATCTTTCAAGTCTCATGTTCAAGTCAATGAAACATTTTTAAAGCACTTACTATGTGCAAGAAATTATGCCAAGTGAATATGAGTAGAGAGAGAAAAAAATAGCCTATAGCCTTCACAAGCTTACATTCTATTGGGAATGGCAATATAAGAAGAGATTAGATACCATAACTACAAAGATTATATATATATATCTCAAGCATGTACAAAATAGAATATATTCCTTAGCATACAAAGTAGTATTAAACAATTCCAAGAGAGGGAAAAATTAACAACTTAGGGTATCAGGACAAGTCTTATTATACAGGATGAGGTACCTGAGATTTGCTTCTTTTAGCAAGTGAGGGATCTGATGAGACAGAGTTGAGAAAGAATGTATTCTCAGAATGCAAAGGTGTGGAGAACTTTGATGGAATGTTATCCTATAACCTCTTTAAGTCTCCTTTGTTTCTCAAAGTTTGTGAGTATAACTGGCAATAAAACAAAAGAGAATCTGAGTACAGGTATTCTTTGCAACCAGGAGGGAGGATTCCATGACTATAGAACCATCTTTTGGATGCTTATTCCCCCAATGGTCTCATCTACTTCATTGGCTGTGCAGGCTAAGAGATTTCTCAGAAAGTGCCGCAAGAATATGAGTCTACAAGTGGTCCTACATGAAATGACAAACATGAAAGTTACACAGGGGATCATCCAGCCTCAGAAAAAGAACATGGCCCAGCTTATCTGTGCATTAGCTTTGCTGTTCAATTCACTTTCTAGCAAAAAAAAAAAGAAAGAAAGAAAAAGAAAAAAGTTCATAACTCTTGTGACTGTAGCTGACTCAAATTTTAATATAAATCCTTTAGGAAAAAAAAGCTGTTTTCTATAACTCTCTGAAGTGTGCAGAGAATAGCAATGGTTGATAGGAAGTCTATGAGAGAGTTTCTGGTTTATACCATTGTAAATGCTTTACAAAGGTTCCTGGTTAAATTTCAGCTTACATATCTCTCAAATACATTATCCAATGTGCCAGCATGAGGAAGCAACAGGTCATCTGCCTCAATTGAAAATGACATATTGAAATGCCATCTACATATTATTTGGATTGTGAGAGGGGCCAAATTATTCTACCAAAAATATTTTTCTTGGGATAGAATAATTTACATGTGTGCCTGATGGTGTCACTCTGGGATGGTTAGAAGAATATTATTGTTGAAGCTAGAGTCAGATTGCCCCTGGAATGACTGACTTTGCTTCCCTGGGGCTTCAATTACTTTGTTTTCCCTCAAATGAGAAGGTGAAAGTCCATTGAGTCAATAAACTTAGCTTAGATCAAAGCTTGGAGCTGAAAGCTATGGATCATCAATAACCTACAAGGATGTGGATGTCTTATCCATTGATTGCTTAGTCACAGACTGTCATGAGAATTCAGAAAGACTATTCTAATGATAAAATATTTTGGAGAGTTAGGGGTGGGTTAATAAGTAATAATAACATATAAAGATTACATACCCATTTTTTAGGTTTTCAAATATTATTTTAAGTTGTCATATTTGATCTCACTTCACTGATGCAAAGTAGGTACTATTTATTATATCCATTATATAGATTAGAAAACTGAGGCTAAGAGCATTTAGATTCTCCCAGTCTCATCGTATCTGAAGAAGGAGATCAACTTAAGATTTAGTGACTCAAGATCTAGTACCAATTCCGTATAATAAATTGCTTCTGCAGTGAGAAGCAGACCGCTATTACAGTGAAAAAACTGCAGGTTTGGGATTCAGAAAAACCTGAATCAGAATCCTGGCTACTTGTGAAACAATGAAGAAGTCACTTACTTTCCCTGAGTCTTGTCCTGATCTTTAAAGAGAGCATAATAGCACCTGGGTCTTTATCTCAGGGTTATTGTAAGGATTATAGGGTCATAGATTTTACAATTGAAGCAGATATGAAAATATCTCATTTAGTTCAACCCACTTATTTTACAGATAAAGAAACTGAGGACCAGAGAGATTAAATGATGTGCAAGGACCGGATTGTAGTCAGAGCCTTCTGACACCTGAGATGCTGCACTGGGCTAGTGTGTGTGTGTGTGTGTGTGTGTGTGTGTGTGTGTGTGATTTTGGAATTATGTGTATAACAGCTGATATATGAGGCTCTTGGAAGAATCCAACATTCTCATGATTCTTTAAATGCCCTTGTTGTGGACATTCCTTCAATAATGCAAGTTGTGACCCATCTACATTTGCCCATCCCCTATGACTCTTAATAATATTGTTCCATAGATCCATCTTAGGGAGACTATGCATAAAGGGCTGTTTAAGCAGGAGTATATTGGTGAATGTTTAACACCCAGTTCTCTAGGGCTGGGAGACATTTTAAAATTTAATCTTCATTATTAACATTTTCTCCATCACTGTATTAAATCTAGACAATCAACAAAATAATAAATCAAGACTTGATTTGGCGTTTTGTTTATTGCTGAAGTATAAATGCTCACTCTGAGAATTATCAATTTGTTCTGTTAAGTTAATTGAAACATTCTCCAACATAAAAATGTTGGTAATAATATGTTGAAGACTTTTCTATCATAATAATAACCTAGATTCATATTCAAGCTCAGGTACAAGACACATGATTAGAGGCAAGTCATTTAACTTCCCTGAGATTCTGTATGAAGCTGATAATCCTTCCATTGTTTGAGGAAAGCAGTTTGTGGGCTTAGAAGACAAGATGGTATCGTGGGAAGAGTGATGGCCTTGGGTTCTGAAAACCCAAGCTTGAATTCGAGCTCTGCCACGTGGTACTTGTGTGACTTTAGGAAAGTAATCACTTCTGAGGGTTGGACTCAGTGACTTGTAATGTTCCTCTCTATCTCTGAATCTAGGATGTTATGAACTTGAAAGTGCTATAACAATGTTCAATTACTAATAGATCCAAGACTTATGGTTTTTCTGGTATAGAAATTCTCTCCTCTGGCACTGATGATAACCCCTTTGTGAGGCACAAAACCTTTAAGTAACTTGCCTAAAATTACATAGTTAGAATGTATCAAAGGTTGTCTGTGAACCTAAGTGTTCCTGATTTTCTATTCACATAGTTCATAGTCCAGTACTTTATTCCCAGAGTCTTTTTAGTTATCCATTTGAGGACATAAACTGAAGACAGAAATAAATTTCATCTTTGATGAGTACAGTTATGCAAATTAGCTTGAGACTAGGTCCCCAAAGCAATTATGTGGCGTTAAAAGAAATTTTCTCTAGAAAGTATGGATTGTAATAAAAATTAAAATTAGGACTCACATCATTAATACTATGGTTTTTCACACTCATGGACTTCATCATCTGATGATCCTCTAGGTATCAAGATGGTTTAATATATACATTAGTAACTGTGGCAAGATATAGGAACAAATGTTGCCACTTGGTAAAGGTTTTGGCTTACCAAAAGCATTATTTTAAATAGTTTTCTGAAGCCTATGTAAGAGCTTAACAACTGTTAAATGAACTAGGATTTAGAACAATTCAGCATTATTTGATCTAGTTAAGCAAAATGTTAGACTAATTGAATTATTGATTTGTGTGGATATGAAATTATCATGTGTCTTTTTTTTTTTTCAAATTGAGAGACTATATGACAAAGTTGAAGAACCACTGACCTTCCAGGTAAATGATTTCAGTTTGAGTTCTACCTGCTTTTTTTTTTAGTTTGTAACTAATAGAGCCAATCAAGAAGGCTTTTGTTTATTTTGTTGTTTTGTTTATGTCTGCTCTGTGCCAGCTATAGTTTTAGTGTAAGAAGAAAACTCTTAGCAGAGGCCATCACCTCCAACACCATGAACTCGATGAAAATTATTTCTTTTTCCCCCCTTAAGTTATCTGTATTTTTATAATTTTCAGTCATAACTAATCATTTTTTTTTGCATCTAGGCTAAAAGAATGAATTATTCCTGTAAATGCTTCAGGGGTTTCAGGCGGTGGGAATTGGTGGCTAAGGAATTGCTTACTTGGTGAGCCTGGCATCCATCTAGTAGCTTCTTACATTAATTAATAATTCTTGCAAACTAGATGGTAAGAACAGTTGTTCTATGCTGTTATGGGATTACAAATACTCTAAGTACTCTTTCATTTCAGCACTTTGGGTTAATGCCAGTTGTCCTACGCTAGTTATGGCTCTGCTTAGCTTATCTACCTCTTGCAATGATTGAATTTAGTTTTGTATCCATTATCCACAGTAGACTTTCATTTATTAGTCCTAATATAGTATCTTTCTTCTTTTAGCTCCAGTACTTCCAGATTGGGTGAACAAGTCCATGTAAGCTCTGTCCAAATCTTTTCTGGTCATACAAACATCAATCATATCATTCTTTTATATTCATTGCCTCTTAAATTAGTTTATCCTCATGTGGAGATCTATTTATCATTTTAATCTCGTATTTTTTCCTACTTTTATGTACTTTTCTTAGGTATGGAAACATAAAAGGTAAAACTTTTCTATGTGTATATTTAATTAAATAAATGAATTATGTATACACACACACACATATGAATGTGCATGTGTGTGTGTATAATTCCTGATCCCTTTCCAGAACCCTTTTTGATGTCTAGCTTTTATGGATTAAGCTCTATGTTTGTCTCATGTTTTGAAAGAAATCTTAAAAGAAATAATTTCTTTTGGGCTGTTCAGGTTATTACAACTTCATTTAGGACAGAGTTTTGTGACTCAGCCAACACATTCTAAGTTATAAATTTCAGAAATAAGGTTAATTACACAAGTGTGATGATGTCAGAAATGACCAGAGATTTTGTGGAAAATGATACTACTCATGTTTAATTAGAAAATATTGGCAGGTTGTTTAGAAGATATATTTATTTATGAAACATTTACTGAGAAATTTTAAATTTTAAACTAATATTTGATGATTATTAAAATAAATTTGGAGCTCATATTTTAACAATGAAAACCCAAGGATTCTTAGTTTTAGATAACCTTGTGATTTCATTTTGTATTTCTGTTACTTTACTTCTTTATAAAATATGTTTATATACTTTTTTACGTTTAATTTGAGATTTCCCTATTAATTAATTAATGAGTTCACCCCCATTAATTTTTTAAACATCTTTTTTGCTATTTTAAACCTTTTTGAGATATATTTAATGTTTTCACAATTATGACTATATCAACAATACAATTTTGTCTTTTTAAAAATATATCTTTAAATAAATTATTGATTTTATAGTTAAAAATTTATTTTAAAAACAATAACAATAATACATTTGGTTGAACAATTTCAAAAAGGTGATAGAAATGCTTCTCTCTCTTCCCATCTTTTAGATTTTTCCTAGACAACTTTCCTGGAGAAAAGCTGTTCAGCTGCTTTCATCAGCCCTGTGTGCAAAACAACTGAATGGTACATATGAGATCTGGGAAGGGAAAGGACTAAAAATGACAAATAGTTCCAAGGTTTCATGATGGAGAAATCCTTTTCAGAGAAACCAGCAGGTAATGCTGATGCCATTCTTCTGATAATAAACAGTAACTGATGATTCTAAATAGCTTTACATGATCTCATTTAAATCTAATAGTAAGCATGAGAGTCAAGTTCTAGAGATATTATTATTTCCATTTTACAACTGAAGAAATTGAGGATCAGAGGTAAAATAAGATACCCAGATTTACAAAGCAAATAATTGTCAGAGGCAGGATTCAAACCTGAATCCAAGATAACTGACTCAAGGGATTTTGAGACTCCAATGAGATTAAGTGGTTTTTGCAAATCTTGATAGCTATATGTAAATGTATTTATAATTCACAATCTGCATTTCAGTCTGGATGCATGGCTATGTTTTACCTTTTGTTTGGCCTTGACTGTAATTTTATCTTCACTGGATCTCTTAGGTGAGCATATCTTATCATAGATTCAATGTACAGGAAAAGGAAAAAGGAGAATTTATTTTGAGACAGGAAAAAAAGTTTCATATCGAGAGGATTATTACATGGAAAGCAGGATTTTATTTATGGATAACTTTCCTGTATGCCACCCTACTTTCTCTTTAATCATAATTAAATTTTTAAAAAATCAAATTAAATTCTCTTTTTTGAGTATAAACTTGAAAATACCAACAAATATGAACATTTCAAAAACAAAGAAGAGGATTGTACATCAAACTATAATTTTATGCAGTTTCCTTTTTAAAAGCAAAGCATAGGTAAAATTTTACACATGAGTAATTGATTTGCCTTGTTTGTGTCCCATTCTAAATTGTTTTCATGTTTTTTTCTCTGTTTTTATATTGTTTTGATAATGCCTTGTTTTTTTTCTTTCCGTTATTTCTTTATCTCTAAATCTTTTCCCTTTTCCCTACTAAATAGAAACCCTCCTTTGTAACAATATAGTTAAGCTAAGAAAAACATTGGCTAAATTCGAAATATGTATGATTTATTCCCCACTTCTGTTCCCTCACCTCTCTATCACAAGGTTTCATTTTATTTTGCTCTAAATAAAATTTTCTTGTTCTCCCAGCTCCAAATAAATAAATAGGAATAAAATTATAACATTTAAGGATGTGCCCATACCAGCTATTTCACTTTAAACCCAGATCAGTTTAATAATTTCTGATAATCTCCAATTTTGTCTCAGGCCTTTTCATACTTGCAAAGTGAAAGGGGGAACCTAATTCCATTTCTCTCCTCCTTCTGAATTCCATTTTCATCTTTGACATATGGGTTGTTTTCTTTCAGGAGGATGAAAGCTTCTTGAGGACAGGGACTATTTTTCTTTTTCCTATTATTTGTATTTCCAGTACTTGGCACATGGCAATTGCTTACCAAATGGAGAATCCATCCATCGGTCTATCTATATATCTATGTATTTATTTATCTTTTCTTTTTTCCCTCCCTCCCTCCCTTCCTCCCTTCCTTCCTTCCTTCCTTCTTTCCTTCTTCCTTCTCTCTCTCTCTCTCTCTCTCTCTCTCTCTCTCTCTCTCTCTCTCTCTCTCTCTCTCTCCATTCCCTATTTTTATAGCTAAGAGCTATATGTGAGCTCACTTCCAGCTCTGAAATTCTATGATCTTCAACTAAATTCAGCAAATATGTATTCTCCTCCCAATTGAACGAATCCATTCTTTTAGGGGTCTATTTAAAGGATCCACCTTATTCTGATTTACCATGATTGAACATGGCAATCACATTTGCTGAATATCTATACATTTGCCAAACACCACATAGGTAATAGCTTTTTGGTGGAGATACAAAGGAATTAGAATATTTGATCCCACTGCCTAGGAACTTTAAAACCTATGATGACTGAGAAGATGAAACATAGGCACACACATGCACATACATACACATGCTCTATAACTGCAACCAGCAAATATATCAGTTCATATTATTTTAATCATCAAAGGACTTAAAATTTGTGCATATTCTGTTGACTTAATAGATATAGTATCTCTTCTTATAGATGGAATATTTCTTATTAGCTTCTTCCCCCCAAAAAAATCATCTTTGTTCCATTTTGGGAAGAATTTTCCCCAGAGGACCCTTCTAAAATCTTCAATTTCAATTATATTCCTGTTTGGTAAGGATTTTAATTTCTCTCTGTCTCTGTTGCCATCTATCTATCTGTCTCCCCCTACCTCTCCTCTTCCTTTTCTCCTTTTCTCTTTCTCTGTCTCTGTTTCTCCATTAGTCATTAACTTTTATTCTTTACACCACATAAAAATAAAGATATATTTTGGATGGGAGGAAAAAAAGTGCCTTTAGGTGGTTTTGGAGTTATCCAAAGCATATTTAACAACATGCCACAATAGTGAGAACTAATTATATTTTGTAAAAAAAACAACTTCATCTACTTGAGTAAATATAATATCACGGGCCATGTGTTTCCACTAATAGGAAGCCAGAAAAATAGCAAATAAGAATTCAGGGTATATTTTTAAAAGAAAAACTGTGACTTTCTGCCTTAGACCCAGGTATCTTGAAACCAAAAATATCTTCTTGATATGCTTTATCATTAAGAAAAAAAACTAATTCAATTCACCAATGTGTTTATTGGATAACTACTATATGGAAAAATGATATAGTATGAGCTCCCTAAGAGCAGATTGTCTCATTTTCCCCTTAAATATTTCTAGCATGTGCTAGGGTCCATGGTACATAGCAGGAATTTATTATTTGCTTATTGATTAATTGATTGGTTTGATCCTCAGTACTGGGAGAAAAAGATGAAATTAAGTTACTGATTTTAAGGAGATTACTATCTATCTTTCCAAGGATAGATGTTATACCTAAATAAACATATACACAAATGTCATATGATAAAATGTGATAGAGGTAAAGGAAAAATCTACTTGGGGAAATTTTGAGTAAAGAAAATGCTTCTGTTTGGAGGAATCAGGGAAGGTTGAATGGAGGAAATAATAGCTGAAGGAGGAGAATGATTAATGAGGAGGGAGAGAGTTTTAAGTAGAAGGAATGTTCTGCATAAGAGTTAGAATGATATCAAGGAATAATGAATTTCAATTCATATATTTTGTTGGAACATACAATGAACAAAACTGGAATAACTTATTTATTTTTAATCTACATTGCTTTATTAATCATGTTAAGACAGAAAAATCAGAGTAAAAGGGAAAAACCATTGGAGAGAAAAAAAAAACAGAAAAAAGTGAACATAGCAAGTGTTGATTTATATTCAATCTCCATAGTTCTTTTTTCTGGATGCAGATGACATTTTCTATACAAAGTCTATTGGGATTTCTTTGGATCTGGAATAATTTAAAATAAAGCTGGAAAGGGGGTATAGGAAGGAATGATGAGGGTTGTTCCCCTCATCTTTCTTAACAACTTAAGGAAGTTAATTCATATTCAAGCATTTATTGTGTCAGACCAAAGGGACACAGTCAAAGCAAGTTAATAAACATTTATTAACTACTTGCTCCACGAACCAGGCACTAGGGTTACAAAGCAAAGCAAATAAACAAACAAAAAATATTCCTTAACATTATGTCTTCACATTCAAATGGGAGACAACATTTAAGTAACTATGTATGAACGTGATATTGCTGTTCAGTCGTTTCAGTCATGTCCTACTCTTCATGATACAAATACCAAATTTTAGCTTTTCTTGGCAAAGATACTGGGAGTGGTTTGCTATTTCTTTCTCCAGCTCCTTTTGCAGATAAGGAAACTGAAGCAAACAGAGTTAAGTGACTTAGTCAGAATCAAACAGCTAGCAAGAGTCTGAGACTGGATTTGAAGCTGGGTTTTCCTAACTCCAGCCCCAGAAATCTGACCAATGCTCCATCTGGTTGCCAAATAAATATATCTTAAATTGGAAATTTTGAACAAATAAAGAGAAGGCTCTTAGCATTAAGGATGATCATGAAACATTTCTGGTAAAATGTGGGATTCTAGTTGTTGGTTTAGTTGTGGGAGTTGAAGGAATTCATGAAATCTAGAAGATTGAAATGAGGAAGGACAGATTTCAGGTTATGGAGAACAGCCTTTGGAAATGCATTGTTGGAAAACAAAATCCCTTATGTAAGGACCAACAATGGAGTCTGGTGTCACAAAACTGCATAGTGCATAGAAGAGAGTAAGATGGAAGAAGACTAGAAATATGAGAGGGATCCATGTTAGGAAGTGCTTAAAAAGTCAGACTTTTATATTTCACCCTAGAGGTCCCTTGGATTTATTGAGTTGGGAATATTGGGGCTGTGACAATCAGATTTGGACTTTATGAAGATCAATTTAACAGCTGAGTGGGAGAGTAAATGGGAAGAAACTTGAAATAAGGAGAGTAATCAGCTGCCTTTGCAGTAATGCAGGCATTGGAGGATGAGGGATTGTATGATGATAGTGTCAGAAGAGAAAGGCAGTAAATATGAGAGATATTGAAAAGATAAAATCAAAAAGACTTGGCAATTGATTGGAAGTAAGGGTAGTAAAAAGGAGAAATCAAACACATCACCTAGCTTGTAGTTCTGACTGGAAGACTAGTGACCTAAGCAGTAATAGGAGTATGGGACATTCATTTCAAGATGTCAAAGAGATAATTGAACATAAAAACTGAAGATCAGGAGAGAAGTTATGATTGAATACTTATATTTGGGAATTGTCTACATTAAGCTGGTCATTGAATCCATGAAAATTGAACAGATTACCAAGTGAAATAAAAAAGAGAAGAGAAGAGGGTCCAGCACAAAATTTTTTGGGAAATATATAGTTTGTAGGTATAACTTGGATGAAGACGCCACAGAGGAGACTAAGAAGAAGTTCTCTGACAGGTAGAAAGAGAAACAGGAGAGGGTAGAATCACCAAAATACCTAGAGAGAGCAGAAAGGAGTGGGTGATGGATTGTTAAAAGATGCAGAAAGGTCAAAAAAAATTAAGACTGAGGGGGGAAAATAAACATTAAATTGGCAATTTAGAGCTCATTAGTAACTTTCAAAAGCAATTTTGGTTGAATTATGAGCTTGTAAGATAGACTGCAGAATTTAGAAGCGACTGAGAGGAAAGAAAGCAGACGCATCATTTGTAAGTGAACTTATCAAGGAATTTAGCCCAGTAAAGAAGGAGACATAAAGGTTGATAACTTGTGGAAATAGCAAGATCAAGTCAGTCTCTTGAGGATGGGGAAATACATGGACATTTTTGTAGGCAGAAAACAAGGAGCCAGGAGGCAGGGGGAGACTACAGATTTATGAGAAAGTGAAGATGATAGAGGGAGCAATATGTTGGAGAAAGCAGAGTGAGATGGGATTATACACATGGAGACAAAAATGAGCAATCTCTGTCTTCCTGCCTTAAATTCCATTGGGAAAGGCAGTGATGAGGGAAAAGTAATCAAGTGCTCTTCAAGAATGAAATTCTGATGACACAAATATAAACCAATTCAATGAGGAAGAAAATGGGGTGTTGTCTAAAGAGAATGATGTGGATACATAAGGAACCCATCTGCTATCTTTGATTTAACAAACATGAATCTGAAAGGAAGAAAGCAGACTAGAAGTGGATTGAGTTTTGGACTTGGTGACTTGAGATATGTTCCTGACTGATAATTATTAGACATTTGATGTTAGTGGGGAGAGAGTGATCATTTAATCCCTCTAAGTGCAGGTCACTTTTCATAATTCATTTACTAATTTTTAGTATTTTTTATAAATAGCATATATGTACTAATTTACTAAGTTATAGATACTTATAGAGTGGACTTCTTAAGCTTTTTCAACTTGTAACCACCCCCTTTATTTTATATGATCCTAGATATATAGATATAAAAACAGGTATTCAAATCAAACATTTACTGATAATAAATTATAAATTTGTGACCCTCATATTCAGTTGCATGACCCTATATAGAATCATGAGCCACAGTTTAAAAAGCTTTGCTATAGACATACATATATATCATATTTCAAAAGAAGCTGATAGTTATATATAGGTTAATTTGGAGCTAAGGTGAAGTCAATGGAAAGATGGGATTGCTGCAGAACTGCATGATAATCCATTTATTTCTTCTTCACATTCGGGTAGAATAGAATAAGGACATTCCTATTCTACAAAAACACTTTCCTGATGAACATTCCACATTAGGTAGAAGATAGGGAAGTGTGCTCAGAGACATTAAGTGATTTAATTGGGACAGATAGCTTAAAAACGTAGTTGAGGTTAAACTTTCCTTTGATGTTTCCTTTTTAATTGAGTTCTCTTAGAATTGGAGAATCTAGATTTGTAATACATATTAAAAAATAGACAGAATTCCTGTCCTTGTCTTATTACACTCTAATAAGAGAGGGAAAAGAAATAGCAAGTAAATAGAGAATTAAAACTCAAAGACAAATTAGGGGAAAGTAAAAAAAAATAATCTAGCTATCCACAGCTAATATAAGTCATGCATCCAAATTAGTTAAAACTCTTGCAAATATGATTTCTGAGTCTGGGTGGATCTTTGAAAAATAAAGGGGAAAAAGAGAAGTCTAACAATATGTCTGAATGAGACATTATGGATGAACCTAAGACTTTTATTTTCTCAGAACTGCTAGAGATGTGCCAGATAAATAAACCAAAGAAACCAAAATAGAGAAAAGGAAAGAAATTCCCACAAGGGAAACTTCAAGGTGGAGAAAATGGAAGAGTGTGTATGTGTGTGTGTGTGTGTGTGTGTGTGTGTGTGTGTGTGTGCAAAACAAGGAAAATAAAACTAAGCAGAAATCCAAGACATTTGTAAGCAAAGAAAAAACCCTAATAAAATTAAATAATACCATTGAATAAAAATGAAGAATCAAGAGAATCCCAGTGATAAAAGTAGGAAAAAAAAGAAAAATTCTACAAGAATTATTAAATAGCATGTCCACAAAGAATCTGAGAGTGTTTGAAAGTGCTAATAAAGGAAATGAAAGAAGAAATAAAGAGTAAAATTAGAGGTATTATTGAAGAACAAAAAAGGTTAGAAAATCTTAGCAAAACAGTATGTAATATCTTTCTCATATCCACTCCCATCAAAAAAACAATGAAAAAGTTGGAACTCAGAAATTCAAAGATAAAATAAACAAAATTAAATGTTAGCAAAATTGGAGAAATGTGAGGTGAGATATCTACTAGCAAAAATAACTAAACATGGGAATATAAAGGTAGAAAAAAAAGTTACAAGTACACTTAAAACATTCAGATTGAGTTAATATGAGGAATTGGAATAGAATGCTGTAGTACAAGCCAAAAAAGCCAGAGTGACAAACATGATCTCAGACACTAACAGTAACAATAGCATCACCACCACTACTACCCAAACATATACACATATATACATGCATGCATAGAAACACAGTGCATATATGTGATATATACAAGTACATAATTACATATGTGCATGTGTGTACACATGTGTGGACATATGCATGTGAATATATAAATATATACACACATAGGCATAAACATGCATCTGTATATGAGTATTAAGTATATACATATATGTATATAAATATATAAATATATGCATCTGTGTATATGTATATATATATAATGCATAACATATGCATATACTTATGTACATGTATAAAAATAAATATGTACATAAATATAAAGATGTACATATATATATAGTGTGAGTGTGTGTATGTATGCATTTATATATGTATGTTCCCTTAATCAGGGAAACTCCTTCATGCTTAAAAGCACCTTAGTTAATGAAACGATATCAGTATTAAATGTATTTTTACTGAATACCATTACATCTAAATAGTTAAAGAAGCATTTAAGAGAATTAGGAGAGAAAAACTCAGAGAGTAATAATCACTGTTGATTTCAATGCATACTTTTCAGATTTAGATAACTCTTAAAGAAAACGAAACAAAAGAAATTAAAGATTGAAAAAAATTTAACATCTTTTCTGGGATGATTCCCCTAATTCTCATTGCCACTTATAGGTTGAGTACCCAGAAGGGAAACAACTACAATCTCAGGTTTTAAATGGAGCACTGTGGTTGGTTATCCTGTTAACATTGCAGATGTTAACCTATGATGTTATATGTTATTGTAAATGTTAACTGTGAGTCCCTACTGCTCTTTTTCCCCTTAACAATCATTCAATAGATACAGTTTTTAAGCAAGGGGGATTTATTCAAATGGCGTAGCAAAAACACTAGCTACAAAAGAGTCTCTCTATTTTCCCCATCGTGGACACGATCTTTACATAGGTACAAAGTATCTATTGGGAAAAGTGTGAGCAATAGTAGTAAGGTATGTACGGATACATGTAGGGAACAGCCAGAGCAACTTGGGACTCCCAAAGTGCAAATTCCAATACCTTTTCTTTCTCCAGAGAGTATATATTAATTTCACTCTCAGGCACCATTGGCAGAGAAGTCACTCTGCTGCTCAATTGGGCTTATTTCTTCCAAGGCAAGAAAGGTAAATATGCTCCTGGTCTGGGCTAAGAGTTACTTAGCTAGCTCCTCATCAGTCTCAGTTGCTTTTGAACTGGGCAAAGCTAGTCATTTTTGTGTGTGTGTGTGTGTGTGTGTGTGTGTGTGTGTGTGTGTGTGTCTAGATTGCCAAAGCTGATGGACAAGGAAGATTTCTCTTCTACTGGGCTACAAAAATAGTATTACATCTTGGATAGACAAGTCAATCTGCTGGTTCTCTACATTTCTCTCTGATAGGCAGTCACAGTATTAACCACTTCTAAACTTTTTTTTCTCTTTGCATGTTGTTTGATGCTATAGTATCCTTTTCAGCAAAGATAAATTATCTGGTATCAGAATTTTCAACAAAATTGAAAAAAAATAGGTCAATGGGGACTACTAGAAGAAGAAGACTTAGAAAGAAATATTCACAAAAATCTAGCTTTTGATAAATAGAAGAGAATCATATAGTGGGAAAGTGACCCTTTATTGACCAAGAACTTCTGGGGAAGATAATGGATGTGTGTGTAGGAGCATGAAGGTGACCAAAAATTTTAGATCAGTGTTTCACGCAGAGTACCAAAATAAATTCTAAATGAATGCTTAATCAAAATGTATAGTATATGAATATGAAAATAGTTCACTTTATATTCAGATATCTACATTATAAAAATAAAGGAAAATAAAAGACTATATACTTTTATAACTATGAAAGAGGAAAAAATTCATAGCTAGACATAGGAAAAAGAAAATTATGAGAAATGAAATAATCACAATGATATAAAACAATAACATTTTCCTCCAAATAAAACTAATGAAACCAGAATCATATATATATATATGTATATATATATATATATGAATTGGAAAATAATTTTAATGAAAGTCTGAATTTAAAAAGTATGTAGGAAGTTGGCACAGATAATTAATCTTAAAAGACATTTTCTAGGTGCTCGAAATCACTATTGATCAGAGAAATGCAAATTAAGACAACTCTGAGATACCACTACACCCCTGTCAGATTGGCTAAGATGACAGGAAAATATAATGACGAATGTTGGAGGGGATGTGGGAAAACAAGACATCTGTGAACAGATCCAACCATTCTGGAGAGCAATTTGGAATTAAGCTCAAAAAGTTATCAAACTGTCCAGCAGTGTTTCTACTGGGCTTATATCCCAAAGAGATCTTAAAGGATGAAAAGGGACCCACATGTGCAAAAATGTTTGTGGCAGCCCTTTTTGTAGTGGCAAGAAACTGGAGATTGAATGGATGCCTATTAGTTGAAGAATGGCTGAATAAATTATGATATATGAATGTTATGGAATATTATTGTTCTGCAAGAAATGACCAACAGGATGATTTCAAAGATGCCTGAAGAGACTTATATGATCTGATGCTGAGTAAAATGAGCAGAACCAGGAGATCATTATATAGGGCAACAACAAGACTATACAATGATCAATTCTGATGGACATGATTCTCTTCAACAATGAGATAATTCAACCCAATTCCATCTACATTCAGCTATCTACATTCAGAGAGAGGATTGTGGGAACTGAGTGTGGTTCACAACATATCATTTTCATTTTTTTTTGTTGTTTGCTTGCATTTTATTTTGCTTCTTTTTTTCTCATGTGGCACAATAATTGCATAAATATGTATGCATATATTGGATGTAACATATATTTCTACCATGTTTAACATATATTGAACTACTTGTCATCTAGAGAAGGGCATGGGGGAAAGGGGGAAAATTGGAACACAAGGTTTTTTAAGGGCTAATATTGAAGAATTATCCATAATATATTTTGAAAAATGAAAAACTTTAATAAAAAAATAAACTAAAAGCCATTGATTATTGGCCAATAATTATTTGCCAAAACAAAATGTATTGAAAATATCCATTTTTTTTAAAAAAGATAAGGGATAGTAAAATATTTGCTGCAAGCCCAAAGAGTGCCAAATTGTTTCCACCCAAAAAGGGTAAGAAGGTGAGTTTCTCAGAGAAGAAATCAGCTAGCTTCATTTTGATTCCTGGCAAAAATCTAGAGCATATTATTAAAGGGATGGTTTGAAAGTCTTATAAGGGGAAGTGGTGATTATTGGGAGACAGCAGGCATTTATGAAGAGCTAGACAAGCCAGATTAACCTCTGTTGTCAAACCTTCTTACTTTCCAAATCTGTTGGAGGTCAGCACTTTCAGGTACCTTTAGGAAATAACCATCATAGTTACTAGCAGCTGAATTCTATGAAAATCGCTTATGATTTTGAAGAAAGGAAGGTATTTATTGGGTATTATCAGTGTATGTACTACAGAGAAAATTCCTGGATTAATAATAAACATATAAATACAGTATAAATTAAAACCTATCAAGTACTTGGAGGATCAGAGTAAATTCTTTGCTGATTTAAAATATACAAATCAGTCACAAGATTCCTGTATTGTAAAAGTATAATTCTGAACAATAGTCCTAAAATATGACATACAATTACCCCCCAAAATGTTGATGGCAGTGGATTAATAATCAATGTGGCCTAAACTCCAAGTGTTCTTCCTGTGCTGTCATCTAAGAAAAGTGTTCTTTGTACTAAAAGGAGAAGTAAGATATGGAGAGAATGCTCAGTCAGTCAAAAGTTTATTAAGAGCTCATTATTATGTGCCAGGAACTGTGCTTAGCTAACCCTGGGAATATAAAAAAAATCAAAAAGCAATTCTTGATCTCTAGGAGCTCACATTCAAACAGAAAATTCATAAACAATTTTGTACCAAAAAGCTATATACTGGGTAAATTGGAGATAATTAATAGAAGGAAAGCACTAGAATTTAGAGGGCCTGAATAGCTTCCTGAAGAAGTTGGGATTTTAGCTGAGACTTAAAGGAAGCAAGGCAAAAGAGAGCAATTTTAAGAAAAAGATCCTATAAATCTAGAGTCATGAAACAAACTCCACTATTTTCTGATCCAATCAAATCACATGATATCATAAGATATGTTTTTGGTTGTTAGGATACAAGGTTGCTTGTCAATGTAGCTTCAAGGATATCTTTAATTTAATCTCTTCTATATTATTGGAGTTGGAGTCCAATAGCTGAAAAACTGTCTTTGACATAGCATTTTAGTTTTATATAGTTAGAATTTACATGCATTTTAAATTTGCAAAGTGCAGATTTGTTCATTGAATACTTACAAGAATCTTGTGATTTAGGTTTATGAACATTATTATTTCAATTTTACAGATAAGGAAACAGACTAAGACAGGTTACACAGGCCATTTATGTCTAAGATTGAATAAAGTATAATTTCAGTTTGATGTCTTTTGTAGTTTCTATAATTAATTGCTGTTTATGGCCACATGGTGCACTGGATCTAGGGTTAGAATAAAAGTCAGAGTTTGAATCCTAATTCTGTCACTTCTTATGTGACATTGAACAAATAATTTTATTTCTCTGGTTCTCAGTTTCCTCATCTGTAAAATGGACTAGATGATGATTAAACTCCTTTCCATATATATTCCTATGAGTATTTGGCATAAATATCTTACGTAGAATCTACAGATATTACATCAGACAACAAACCTAAAAAAGTCATCTAAGATTCCATACAAACTTCATATAAATTTACAGATAGAAATAAGAAGCAAAAGAAAACATTTGGAATAATCTTTCTTTTATTTTAGATCTTTGCCCATTTTTCTCTCTGCCAGTTAGGTGAATGTATTCTACCAAATTATTAATTCTCTAGAAAGCCTCTCCTTTAATATTATATTCCCTTTCTGAGAACTATTGCATTAAAGTTTTATTTCTTGTTGTTAATGATGTTACTCCAAAGCAAATAAAGCAGGAATATTCATTTTGCATCATTTCTCTTACTGTTAAAGTAGTTAGACAGGTATATTGAGGAATTCTGTAGGCATGGTTTTTCTAGATTTTGGCAAGGCTAATTGACAGTTTCTTGTGGCAGCTAAGCGCCACACTAAATAGAATGATAAATCAGTAAGACGAATTAAAATCTGACCATTGACACTCACTAGCTACATGACCCTCAGCAACTTGCTTAACTATCATCCTGTGATACATCATAGGCATTTAATAAATACTTGTGGATTTGACTGAGAGGGTTAGAAGGTAGCGTTGTGCTATTATTTTTACTAAGGGAATAATACTTACAATAAGAAGATCCCGGTTTCATAGAATTATAAAAATAAATGTAAACTCCCACATGTGGGTTCAAAAATTAACTGTGAACAAATATTGGATAGTAGTATGCATAATTATGGCTCCACAACACTTCCAGAGATCTAGATCAATATAATTCCAATGTATAGCATGAAAGCCTTAAATACTGACATATAAAGTTTCATTAATAAAAACACAATGTCAAAAATTAAGAAGATAATCTACATTTACTTTTCCTTGATCAGATAGAGTGTTGTGTTTAGTTCTGGGCAGCATGTTTTAGGAAGACATCGAGAAGATGGACATTTAATGTTTCTTCCAACTGTGATCTCCCATGGATCTACAAATAACTATCTTTTACAGATTGCAATTTGAAACTCAAGAAATAGTCAAATATAATTTAGCACTTAGCATTTTTTCCTATAGAAACATAAGAAAAAAAGAATCACTGCTATTTTCTCAATACACCTTTTAGTATAGGAAACAATTTTTTTCCCTTCCATTTTTGTAGGATACATTTAGTTAATTGGCTGAGAGAAAAAAAATGAGAAATGGGCACCATGATATAAGAAAAATGATTTCAAATGTTTTCTTTTGTTTCTCATTTCTGTCTGTAGATTTATGTGAATTTAGATTCGAATATTAGGTAACTTATTTAGATTATTGTTGCCTGATGTAATATCTCTGCATATTCTATGGAATATATTTAAATGATGTATTCATAAGAATAGCTGTCACAGATCTAGACTGGAAGGGTACTTAATGGTTATATAGTCTAACTCTTTCATTTCATAGATAATAAAACTGAAGCCCAGAGAAATGAAATGATTTTTCAATGTCACACAGGATGTGGCATACTGGAATTCAAACTCATATTCTTATTCTAGCCCTAGTTTCCATGTATCATGTAACCATGTATAGTAATTAATTGAAGAAACTACAAAAATCATCAAATTGCTTAATATTTTCTTGACTATTAATTCTGTGACTTCATTTGTTTTGAAGTGCTAGGACCCTTATGGTTTGATAGTCTTTCCCACAGAGGAACATAGATAGATATCAGTTTCAGTCTGGCAGGGATGGATAAATTTGTTATCTAAAGGACCACAGGCATGTGGGATGATCTCTAAGACTATTTGAGACTTGTTGGTTTCTCATATGACCCCTGTTCTTAGTTTCAACTTTCATCTCCCTTCCAATTCTCTTGATCAAAATTCTCAGGTAGAACTTGCATCTGACTTGGTTGTCAAGGAGTAATTGGTCATTTGAACCAATGAGAAATGGAACTCAAATTCTAAGGATCCCAGTCTCCCTGGATATGAGCCTATAAATGAAAGAACTAAAAGATCCATATTTAGCAAATTTAGGTTTAATCCCAACTCATTCTCATTTGCTGTATAACCACTGACAAGTGAAATATCAGTGACAATAGGTGACACCTTTTTGAGCTTTGGTTTTCTTGTTTATAAATGGGGATACTGATATTTAGCCCTACTTAATTCAGACAGTTAATGTGAAAATTTAATGAGATTATATATATAAAATACTTTTTTTTCAAAGTTAACAGTTTTGCATAAATATAAGTTTTGATTATAAAGAGCTTTAACCCAGAGCCACCAAAACCAGGTGGGGATTTAAGTATAGGTTATTCCCCTTTTCCACTTCTTGTCTTGTCTAATGTATACTTAAACAGTGTTCTCTCCTCTGGGACGCCCCTCTATAAACCTGAGCTTCCATCAGTATGCAAAAGGACCCACAACTTTCCCTCAGAGATCACTAGAATGTTATGGAAACAATTATACTCCATAATGATAAAGATATTCATGTAGGTTTTTTCTCCTGGTTAAGAATATGAAACAGTGAACAAGTAAAGATAGTCAGATACACTTATCTAGTATTAAAGAACTGCATAAGATTGAATTCTGATAATTCCTCTCTGTTCAATTCCCAGCACCATTTCTCTCTCTCTTTTGCATATTGTGGTCTTTCAATGATTTTCTTTCTCATTTCAGAAACATGATTTAAATTCACTCTGCTAATCACTAAATTCATTGTTAGGGAAGAGAAAGGCCAACTAGACACATCAGATGCTATGTATCCAGGAGGTTAAGGCCCAATTTAATCATTTAATTAAATTAATAAACTTCATGTTCTTGGCAAAAAAAAAAAAAAAAAAAAGAATTCAATTGGTTAGACATCTCAGAAGTCAAGTAGATGGAGTTTATCGGAATGTTGAAAGCATTTTTCCCCCTAGACCAATTTTGTCTGTCTCAATCCATGTTCATGACATTTTATTATCCAAAAAAGGGAAGCCTTGAAAAAAATCCCTCCCATTCTCCTATATATAATCAGGGAAGCTGATTAACACAAGTTTAGTTTTCCATTATGGGCTAATACAGTGATAAGATAAAGCTTCAGTTTCAAAGTTGAAATAATACTGCTTAACTCTACTGTGTCTTTTCACCTTGAATTTTTTTCAAATCAAGAAGCTCCCATAATAAGCATTATGCTGCCTTTCCTGGCTTTGAAGCCCCAGGAATATCTAATCATCTGCTCCCCAAAGGCTTTATTTTTCTTTAGTCACTCCTGGTTCCTGGACATATTTTGGAACAACCTGACACATGAGAGTTGTGCCATGTCCTGTAGCTTAAGAAAGAGATGGTTTGGCTCTTTTTACCTTTCCTAGTTTTGGGGAATAAAAAAGAAAATATCATTTCTTCCATATTAGCACATTTTCATTCCTTTTCATCACTGTGGTAGATGATAGGTGGATTTCTATTGATTTTTTTTTATAGAAAAGTAAGGTTTTTTAAAAATCAAACTCCATTTTCTTCATAACAAAACAACTGATGTTTGGAGTTGTCCTTACATAGCTCTAGTTTACTCTTGCTGAGCTCTCCCTTTCAAGCTTCCTGTAGGAAAGTCCAACAGAAAAGTACAGAGGTAGTTAGCATATGAATCAGCTTCCTTCATAGCCTTCAGAAAAAAAAAAATCAAAAGGTATCACTTTTCTTGGATTTGTTTTTTGTTTTTGTTTTTGTTTTTTTTGCAAATCTGATCAGTTTCCCAACTGTATGAATGAAAAAAAACCTGCCACATTTATCAAGTACTTATGATGTGGCAGGCCCTATGCTAAACATTAAAGATGTAGCTATAAAGGCAAGGTAAATGAATCCCTACTTTCAAGGAGATAATTTTCTAACAAAGTAGACCACACATATTGGAATGGAAACAAGGAAGGAAAAATTTATTTTTGGGGGGAGTGGATTCTTTCAGAAGCAAAGATTTCTTTGCTTTTTTAGCCAGGAGAAAGATGTGGAAAGAGGGGGAGAGGATGTTGCCTTGTGTCACCATAGCAAACTCATGGCAAAGTATTCTGGGTGGACCCCTGGGTGAGATAAAAATGAAGCATCTGATGGTCTGGGACAACTGTTACCATTACAGAATCTTATAATAATGATTCCTTTTCCTACCCCCAAGTTTTAATGTTTATTCAGTGAATACCTATATTTACTTTTTATGTATTTTATATGTATTTATCTTTATAGATGTATTGATTTCTTCCAATATAATGCAAGTTTCCAGATGGAAGAGACTATTGCATTTTTGGTTCCAGCACATTTTCAAGAAGAGCAGATACTTTCTATTGAATTGAATTGGGCGGGAGAATCATAAGACTCAATGTAATCTGGTGTCCTTTGATATTGTCATACTAAATGGCACTAGGTGATAATGCGAAAGTAAGGGAAATTGGGAGCTGACATTTTGCAGAGAACACCCATATCTTAGTTCCTCTATATCTTGGGTTCATTGAAGATTGCTGAGCCATCTTTGCTAAAGAAGTTAGAGAAAAAATGTCCCTGAGACTACAAAAATATCACATTGAAAAATAATAAGGCATTCACCAAATATTCATGAAGGTAGAGTATGTCAATGTTTAGAAGATCAAGAAAAAGAAAGAAAAAGTGTTTTTATAAGAGCAAAAAGGAAAGGGATGCTGTGATGTATGTATTTGCTCTGAACTTTTATAATTCCTTTTATCATTTAAGTTTCTTCTAGCTCTTACTTCCTTCCCTAAACCTTCTTCCTTCCTACCCTTTTCCCTGAGATAGGGTATCATGAGAGATGTAGGATATTTTAAATTTGGTGGTATATTACATGGCTGGGTCTGTTGGAAGGAGTTGGCAGTCCATTCTCATGATTTCATCTAGGTAGGAAACTAGAATTGTGGAAACTTCTTCCATATTGTGGATGAGAAACTTTTTTGTAACTTTTAATCTTTGAGAATAGCCTCAGTCTCTGAGAAGTTAAGTGATTTGTACATGGTCAAACAGGTTTTCTGTTTCAGAGACAGACTTAAAACCAGATCTTCCTAAATACAAGACTTGTCCTTTTTCCGTATGTAAAACAAGCAACTCTGAATTACACAATAAATTCTGTATGAAACTGTGATGAATTTTTTTCAGTCTCAGTTTCCTCATCTGTAAAATTGGGTTAATAATAGTACTAAACTCACAGTGATATTGTGAATTTCAAATGAGATGAAGTCTGTAAAGGTTTTTTTTTTTTTTTTTGGCAAATCTTAAAGTACTGTCCAAATGTGAATACAACTCCAGTCTTTTTTTCTGAGTTTCAGTAGTATACCACCAATTGCTTATTAAAAATTTCCAATTGGATGGCTCAGAGGCATTTCAAACTCAACGTGTCTAAAACTGGACCCATGATATTCCTCCCACCCCCACAACTCTTAACTTTTCTTTCTTCCAGATTTCTGTTTCTATCAAAGGGAACTCCATTATTTTAGTCTGCTGGCTTTCTAAGCTTAGCACTATCCTCAACTTAGTACTCTTCCCTCACCCCACATACTTAACTAATGGACAAACCTTGTCATTTTGCCTCTACATTTTTCATACTTGACACTGTCTTTCTACTTACTCAGCCAACTCCTGTTTTCAGGACTACATAATCTCTTTAAAAGATTATCATAATGGTCCCCTAATTGTTGATCCTGTCTCTTATCTTCCCACTCCACTCCAACATACACAATGGTTTTAAAGTTAATATTTGTTAAGCACAGATTAGCCCACTACTTTACTCATCAAACCTCCTTAACTCCCCATAGTCTCTAGGAAAAAAAAATATAATCTCTGTCTATATTTTACAACCTACATTTTACTTGGCTCTAACATGTCTTTCTAGATTCTGACTAGAAACTAGTTCTAGAAACTAATTTTAGAAAGTGACTTTCTTCTTATTCTTCATTCATGGAATTCCTTTTCCAATTTCTTGTTTTGACATTAGCTATTTTCTAAAGGATTTTTACCTTCTCTTTGAAATAATTCCAAATCACTTGACATGACAATGTCTCCTATCCCTGACTAACTTGTATTTAACTACACTGTTTTTGCTTTTATCTATTTTTATATTTATTGTTTATGTATTCATATATATCTTTATTATTTCTCCTTCAGAGTGAATTTTCCTTGCAAATAGGGGTTGTTTCACTCTTTGCTTTATATTATCAGTGCCTGACACAAAGGTGATGCTAATTGATTAATCAATGTTTAATGATTCATGTTGTCTGTGCATCTTTCTTCTGAGAATCAAGAACTCAACTGATTAATTCCCATGTTGCTAAGGGCAGACATTAGGACTTGCATTAGAGAGAAAAGGAAGTGACTTTGAAAGTTGCTCTATTTTCTTTGAAAATTAAAAAAGAGGATATTAGTTGGTTAGAAAAATTGTATTTTGTTGTAAACATTTTTTCTCAGATAGAAAATTTGAAATTTGATCAGTATGCATATCCTATATTAACAAGGCTATATTAATAAAGTAGGGTAGGCTATGATCCTAATATATGCCCTGCAGAGTGCTATGGAATTTTAGAATCTTCTTAGTATCATTATCAGAAAACATATCAAACTACAAAAGATTTGAGCCTGAAGGCAGAAGAGAATGCGAAGAAATTTAGAAATTAATGCATTTTGTTTTGTGTTTGGCATATTTTTACAATGAGTTCATAACCAAAATACAACCAATAATTCTGATGCACACATACACATACACACACATACACACACTCACACACACACACACAATTAACATGGAAGTGAAATGCTCTCTTTTGAGTATCATCTCTTTTAAACAATTCATTTATATTTTACATAGTTCAAGTCAAAATGTTCTCTGTCACATATCCACCATGCATTAGTAGACAGAGAAACTGAAAAAGAAAGTTCTTAATGGAATTATGAGCTGAAAGTTAGAATCTGAGAAATACTAACATGTGTTCTTTTTGAATCTGGTGACTTTAAAGTTGGGGAAATCAAAAAGGAGTTACAAAGATTATTCTGATAGTAAAAATGAGCTTACCACAAATAATGACTGTCTATGGTTGGAATAAAAGAGTGAACTAGAATCCATGACTGCTCAATATCCTTTAAGTCCTGCCATTTAGGTATACTAATATGAACTGTACAACTTTGCAACTCAGTGCCTGGAACATAGTAAATATTCAATACAACTTCATCGATTTCTTGATTCTTAAATGGTAGGTCAAAATGGCCTTGATCAATGTCTTCACATGACTAGAATTTCATAATTTCTTAAAAGTATTTAAACTAGAGAAACTCAGGAGAGTACTGAAAATAGTTTGAAATGACTTAATATTGTAATCTAACAGGTTTGATGCTACATATTCATGCAAACAAATACACACCAAAAAAAGAAAAAGCAAAAGGATCAAAACAAAAGAAACTGATGTCCAAGTGCTCATGATACCAATAACTTTAATACTTCAACTAACACATGCTTCAACTGTCAAGGATCATGCAATGTTGCATTGCTGAAAATCCACAGCAGTGTTGTTAGAAGAAAGCTTTTAGTGTGCCCATGTGATGAGCAGAATGTACAAAGTTCACGAGTAATGGTTTTAAACCAACAACATTAAACACATTTTGTACCCAAGGAAATCAAAGGTAAGCCATGGCCTGAGATTTACATGCCACATTATCCTTGCAAATACTTTCCCATCACCAGCTATCAAATACATTGCTTGAATTACTCACCATGTCATTGAGCATAGTCATCATGGTTTAGGGATCAAAAGCAAGAAGTGGAAGCAAGCTAGTGTCTTAGGTAAGGTTCCATCATGAAGCTATGGATATAGATCTGGCTATCAACACACTCTTTATGTCTTTTGACAAATACCTGATTTTGATTATATAAAAGAAGTAGCTTCAATTCTCCAAAGCTTGTTAAACTAAACTGAAGTTGCTCTTCATTAGATCTAACTAGGATCATTGACCAGATCATGAACTTCATGCTGTAATGTAGGATGGCTGATTGGTTTAATATGGCCTGAGTTCAAAGAGGAAAGACCCACCTAATATGAAAGCAAAAGAAGAATAAGGAGTCTTTATATGTTTCCAGCACCTTTCTCCCCAGGAGCTCAGAGTACTTCACAGACATTATGTCATTAATCCTCAAAACACCCCCAATATGGCTCCATCGAAGTACAGACAAGGGAAGAGCCTCTTTCCGTCATTTATTATGTTTAAATTCTAATATCTCTGTCAGCACGCCTAAATAACTATGATTATAGGCGCCATAGAAATAATTAGATGGATAGATGGAAAGATAGATTGATTTAAGGGTTCACCAAGTTTCAAGTCTGCTATTGTGGAAGATCCATTAACCACTAGTTTTCTACTTAAGCTTTTTCATTGTGTTAAAAGCTTCCATATTTTTTAGTGAATGGCATATCATCTTCCAGGAGCAAGACACCACTATTTCAACGGGAAGACAGTAAAACATTTCTGAACACAAGAAATAGTAGAGGCTCCTATGTAATGGATTCCTATTTATTTTTTAAAGTAATCAATAGTTGTTTGCAAGTAATTGCACACTACAATCTGTAAGTAAGGTTCGACTGAAAACACACACAAGCGTGCTATCAGACAGGCTCCTCTGCTCCAATTTGGGGCCAGGTCACAAAAGATGCGTGTTCAGAGTCACCTCCTCTTTCCAGCTTGCCATGATGACCCTTTCATAACTGGATTTAGATTGCACATCACTTATAAATTTCAGTAGAACAGTAAACTTGCGTAGAAAAGACGCCATAGTGATTGAAGTTAAGTACTGTGTTTTCTATAGAAATCAATGAAACTAATCACACAATCCCAGTTCAATGTTTCCCATTCAGCAGTCTCGACAATACTTGAATATCATAATTGGTCTGCTGCTGAGCACATTTCTCTCTTTAGATCTAAGGAGGATGAAGTGTCTTTTCCTACTCACTGTACACCAGTGAATAATGAAAGATTTAAGGCACAGACTTGTTGTTGTTGTCGTCAAAGAGTCTGCCCTCCAAAGAGGTGCTTAGGTCTCCAGGTCTCTTGTTCCCTTTCCTTTTAAAACGCACTGTTACCGAACTGCTAATTATTTCCCAACACACACACACACTCCAGTTGAAACTGAGGCCTTTTCTCTCAGGGGAAATTGGCTTTCATCAGTGAAAACAACCATTTGGTAGAATAGAGTGACATGGTGGTAAATATTTTATTTCTAGATGGACCCCAAAATGAGTATATTCTCTTTACTGGTGCATTCTTCAGTGGAAAGAGAAAGCCATGGGGTAGAATGGGCAAAATAAAACAAGTCAGCCCCTGTGGATCAGACTTGGCGCCCAACTCATTCTCTGTCACCATGGTTGAATCATAAAATCATAGACTGTTAGTTCTGGAAAGGGACTTAATGAGAAACTGTGCTATAATGTTGGTGGGGGGGAAATGGGAGAACGAAGAAATACTGGATCCTGGGGATATTAACTGAAGAAATACATTCAAATACTCTCTGTATTTCTTAGATGGGTGAATATATATATAAGACATTTAACCTATCTTAGGTTTTCTCATTTGAAAAAAGCAGGGATCATGATATTTATAAAACCTATTTTATGAGAGTGTTAGATGGAAAAGTCCTTTGCACACTTTTAAAGTTTCTAGACCTCAAGCTTGATGATAAAAAGAAAAGCCCTTGCAAGTCAAAATATTTATAGCAGCCTATTTGCAGCAACAAAGAAATGGAAGCAAAGAAGAAGTTTATTGATTAGAAAAATGGACAAAAATGTTGTGGAATATTTATGTAGTGGAATATTATTGAAATGTAAGAAATGACAAATATTCTGAAGAGAGAGAAATATGGGAAACCAAATGAACTGATGCAAACATTAAGTACTCACAGCCAGGGAAAACCATATAGGTAATGCTTACTGTAACATGAATGGGAAGAACAATAACACAATAATCAAAACTGAAATAAAAAAAAATCAAAAGTTACAGTTGATAAGGTTAGCTCCAAAGAAGAGAGAAAAAGGCAACCTCACTCTACTATTCATCTAATTTCTTTTTTGCTAAGGTGAGGAAATATGAATATGGAGAATTGAATAGAGTACCAGACTTTTGAATGTATTAGCTAGTTTTCTTGTATTTTGAAGAAATGTAGGCTATGATTTAAGAAGTGAAATATAAGTAAAATTTCAAAAGATAACATAACACTAGATAAATGATTATTATTTTTCCTTTCTTCTCTGTATTCAGTATCTCATCAGGTATTGACAAATTCACACTGTCAAGATAGTTCTTGTTCAGGAAGCCAAAATCTACATGATGGCAATAGCAACAGAAGAATCAACCAAAATGAGAGGCAAAATGGGTTAGTGGGTCTCGTTTATTATGTCTCATGAGGATAGCATACTCAAGAAGCATTTATTGACTACCTGCTTCACTGAGGACCTCTGTTGGTTTATTTATTAAAAAGTACATGTAGAGTAATCTATAACATAGAGACACATTATGGCTCATCACTATCATCCAGGTTCTTATAGTCATTTTCCTGGGCTTTTGTAATAGACCCTAACTGGTCTCCAAACTCAAGGATCTTCTGTCTAACTTATCCTAAAAAGACCTGATTAAATTCAATCCTGACCATCTTACCTTTCCCTCCCAAGTCAATCAACACCAATCCCTATTAGATTAGGATTCAAAGGGAACTTCTCTTTTTGATGTTTCACAATCTGCTTCTTGGGTTTGCTTTTTTCCTTCCATACTCAATATGCTATCTAGCCAAACTGCTATTCTTTATACCTGATACTCTATTGTCTATCTTTATTGCATTTTACTGACTGGTGCCCATGTTTTGAGTTGAATTCCTTCCTTACCTCTACCTTTAGCATATTTTTAGTCTTGAAAATTCTGCTCTGTACCCCTCGCTTCTACATGAAGCCTACCTTAGCTCTCCCAATGGCAGGAATCCTCTCTCATCACCCACACTAATAATTTTTTCCTCCATAGCTATATGTTGGATCCATTCATTATACTGCTCATATAATGCTAGGCTGACATTGTTTTACTTTTGCCTTTATATGCCCAGGGCTTATTTAGCTCAGTGTGTGTGGTGTAGTAGAAGCTAAATAAATATTTGTGAATTGATCGCTGAATCGTCTTTTTTGTTTAATCATCTTTTCCCCCTCAAACCATCTCCTCCTTCCAAATTCCCTATTTGACCGAGGTTTGAACCTCTCATCTTTTATTTCTTTCTTTCTCACCCTCACATTTAATCACTCACCATATCCTGCCAACTCATCCTTTAAAATCCCTCTCACATATGTCCCAAGCTTAATTAAGGTGGGTTTTAGTCCAGATGGTACCCACTGATCTCCTGGGTGATCTTATGGAAGTCTTTCTACTACTAAGGGTCTCAGTGACTTCATCTGTGCAATGAAGAAGCTAGAAAGCCACAATCAGCATAGGCTGCCTGGACCATTTTTTTCCCAGAGCAAACCAAAATATTGAGAATACTCACAACACTTGAATACCTTCACTGTTGAAACAACTTAACACCTGGTTAGCAAAATTAATTAATAAAAATAGAAAGATAACAGATGGTGCTCTTCCTCCCTTAAGGGGCCACTCCCCATGTTAGCTCTTCTCTCACTCAACCCAGTCTTTGATGCCTTGGGTATTCCTGGATGCCATTCTAATAGTGGCCTTATGATATCCCAATGTCTCTGTATCCCACTTACCAGTGGGAACTTGAGCCTTAGGATCTCTCTCCCCTCACTAAATTTTTCTTTAAATGATGATTTTTTTGGCTTGTGTTTATTTTGTAAAAGGAAGCACAAAGTAGTGGATAGAGACTTGGTGGTAACTAGTAAAAATTATACATATTTATCCATTGCATATTGTTAACCAAAATATTTATAGACATCTATGTGTGTGTGTGTGTGTATATATATATATATATGACAATTATTCTATATATATATGTTTGTGTTAATTATGCATGAAGAAGCATATATATGTATGTGGGTACTCACTCTTTTATGTTTATTTGTAAATATATATGTTTGTGTTAATTATACATGAAAAAGCATATATATATGTATGTGGGTACTCACCCTTTTATGTTTACTTGTAAATATATATGTTTATGTTAATTATACATGAAAAAGCATACATATGTATGTGGGTACTCACCCTTTTATGTTTATTTGTAAATATATATCTTTTTCAAGTGTATGTATTTACAAGTATGTGTATGTGATGTTTATATGTGTGTGTGTCCCTTTAAAAATCAAAATTGTGATTTCCCCCATTGCAAATAGGCAATTGCTCTGTGACTTTTAGTTTGGGCAAATGTCCCAGCATACTTAGAGTTTCAGTGGCCTGCCCAGGGTGACATAGCCTATATATCTCAGAGGAAAGACATGAACCAGCTCTTCCAGATTTGGAGGATGTCTCTCTATCTACTATAGCATGCTGCCTCAGCAAACTATTAATATCAATGAAAACCACTTCAGTTAGATGTGAAGAAGTAAAAAAAGTATATCTAATGATTTTTTGCTGACAAATTAAATGAAAATTACCTAAAATGCACAGAATCTGAGCTGAAAGTGAAGCTCACTCAGGCCAAAGTGGATTCCCTATGAAGACTACATGGTGAAATTGAAGAACTGTAATTATTGTGGATGAGAAAATATTCTCCTCATTCTCACCTGAAAACACACAGAAATAGCACTGTAATTTGTTTAGTGTTTTATGTTTTTTGGTGCTGTAATGTTATAAAATGAAAATGAAATCCAATTACGCCTCTTATAATAATGGTTGATTATTTAAAAGACATAATTTTCCTTCAGCCTGAAATTTGTATTCCTCTGTATTTTCCCTTTCAGTTATTCAAATGAAAACCTCTGCCTTATTCAGTCAGCCTAAGTACCCACTATGTGCCATACACTACATGTACGCATCATGCCTGGAAATAGAAATATTAAAAAAAATAATAATTCTTACACTCAGGAAGTTCATATGATGAAATATGAAAAAATATAAAAATATTTTGCATATCTTAAAGAGAAATACAAGTAATAATTGCTATTATTAGTAATTTTTTCCATTAAGATCATATTTCTAATGCGTTATGAAGCATTTGGACTTAGTGAAATAGGACATTTCAGAGTTGGAAGAGAACTCAGACACCATCTAGTTCAGAAGTTCTTAACCTTTTGCATTCTATGGAACTCTTTTGAATCTTGTTATGTGCAGAGATATTTTTATAATAATTAATATTAATAACAATAGGTATATGCAGACATACATATATAGTGCTTTAAGGGTTGCAAATAACTTCACAAATAATATCTCATTTCACTTTCACAACTGTGGTAGATAGATGCTTTTATTATCCTCATTTGGTATATGAGGAAACTGAGAAAGAGAACAAGTAAGTTTAATTAAGGAATGAGCAATGAAGAGTGTCTGAAGCCAGATCTGAACACTCCAGGTCTGGCATCCTATGAACAATACCACCTAGCTGTCTCTAGAATAAGGCTTTCTGGAAATAATGTTTTTAAATTTTATTGAATTGCAAAGGAAATTAATTAAATTGAAATGTAGTTATTAACATCTTTTTTGTTTGTCTCAGATGACAGATTAAGACGTCCAATTTGTACTTGAATGAGGGTTCTTTCTGAAACATGCCTTCCTACAACAGATGGTCATCTTCTAGACTTTGCTTGAAGACCTCCAATTATTACCTGAGAAAGAAAATGTGTGTATTCTGGAGACTTCAACAAGTATATATCCTCAGCACCTAGCACAATGCTTAGCACCCAGTAGGTACTTAACTACTTACTGATTGCTGATTGAGTCATAAAAGGATTTCCCAAAGATACCTATTCACTGAATACCTTTCATGCTTCCCACTAAAGAGTATGGAGAAAACAAAGCTACCATGTTAGCCAGTGCTGAGGAAAAGTAAGGCAGCATCTGCACCAAGGAGAACTTATAAAGTATTTTTTTTTATAGCTCCATAGTCTTTTTGTTCCAAGCATTCCCACCCATGATACAGCTACTCACTTTTTTTTAAAAAAAATGCACTTTCCTTACATATTTCATTTTATAGTTCCAATAGCACCATGAGGTAATAATACTTCTATGTTGTTAAATGAGGAAATAGAGACGAACAGTTCTCATAGTTGAACCCACATTTCTCCTGACTCTATGTCCAAAGAGCTTTCCACCACATCTTACTTCCTGGATAGGCAAAATAAGCAAAAACCTATTTTTATGATTTTCCTGTTTCTCCTTGTAGTGCTTGTTTTGCCTTTTTGCAATACTCACAGAGTATTAATCAATCAACAAACATTGAATAATAGCCTACAATATTCCAAGCACCATGGAAGGCCCTGGAACATAAACATGACACAATCTCTGTCCTCCAAATGCTTACATTCTGCTAGAGGAATTTAACATGTGGAGAAAAATTAAGTGTCTTTCTTAAAGTCATGTGACTATTAAGTGGGAAAGCCAAGGACAGTCCTTAGACTATTTTTTAAAAGTGTTTTTTTCACTGCCCACAGAGGGTATTTTAAACCACACAGGCTCTCTGGGTAGGAAAGTAAACCATTGCTGTCAGAATTCAAGGATAATGAGATCACATCAGGCTGGGGTGATGAGGAAAGGTTTCATAGAGAAAGTGGAATTGAGCTTATTTGCAGAGGTTAAGTAGAATTTAGATCACCATTGTAAGCCCTGTAGGATAGGGGCATATCTGGCATTTCATTTATCTTTGGGTCCTCAATACACACTCAAATCCCCATTCCTTGTCACAGTTAAGGTCCTATGTAAAAGTAATCACTAGACACGAATGTGAAGACAAAAGTGCAAAATAATCTTTATGGATTGGATGAGCTTCCTAATCTTGTAAGAGTTTTAGTTTAATAGAGATACAGAAGGGCTCTGTTATTTCATTTATTTAGTGAATTCTCAGGAGAGGTAACTCCTTCTCCTAATATAGGTTAGGACCTTTTCTGAAATGTACAGCCTTGGAGAGTCGCCTGCTATACTGAGAGATTAAGTGATTTTCTAGGGTCACATCTCAAGGTGTCAGAAATGGGATATGATCCCAAGACTTTTTTTTTCTATCATTAAGGTCAGCTTTCTATCCCTGATGCCATGCTGACTCTCATTTTTAGTCAACTGCATTTTAAAATCAGACACTTCTTTAGTGCTCTTCTAAAATATTTGTTGAAATATATCAGAATTCAGACAGGCATGGGGAAGCATCTATGCAAAAGTTAAAAGCTTTTTTAAGACCATGAGTTGACCTGTTTGACTGGAGACAATATTTTCAGTTTGGCGGCAATGTGACAAAGAAGCTTGAAAAGATGAACCAGATTGTGGTTGAGATTATGGAAGGCCTTATGTTATAAGAGAGAGCTCTGATTTTATTTTGTAGAAAACAGAGAGCCTTGGAAGATTTTGGAGTAGTGGAATAGCAGGATCAGATCTGTGATTTTGGAGCATGATTCTGAAAGTGGTATGAAAGGGGGACAGACTAAGCAAGAGGAAGTTTTTTTTTTTTTTTTAACATAATGATTTAGAAACAATCAGAATGAATAGAAGGAAAATAAAAAATGAAAACAAACAACACTAATATTTTCCATTTTATTGAATGAAATGAATATGGACTGTGTGTATGGTGGAGTTAGGTGCCCAAGATGACAGACAGTCAAGGCATAGTACTTGAGACACCCATGCTGTGCTGTGTTTCCATTAGCAATGGTTTGGGTCTGCTATGTAGTACACACTAATTTGGAAATAAATGAGAAAACATCAAATGCACGTGCCATGTAGTGGGTAACTCAGGATAAGGCTCATAGCTTTTATTCCTCCCCCTCTCCGCTTAGCAGTTGTAGTTGGCACTTTTTGAAGTCTGGTTTGCCCCAGGATCCCCTCTACTGACTGCGACGGTACCTTCTGTGATGTGCCCTAGCAGCTGGCTGAGAGATTCCCAGGGTGCATCTCAACAAGAAAATGCAAACCTGCTTGATGGAAGAGAGAGGCTATGGGGATGAGTCCATAGGGATGCAAAGCATAAGGTTAGGAAAGAACAGACAATCCAAGGCACGTGCCCAACACCAGTCTTGTTGGTGCCTCTTGCTTTTTAGTTTGCTAACGAACTATTACTTAGAGTCAACTATTAGTAACTGAGATGTCTGCTACGGTAGGAATCCCAGTTATCCACCATTCCTTCTCATTTCCTGTATTTTAGTTTCCACTATTTAATGAGGTCTTGTTTAACACAGCATCTAGATAAATAAATTATTATCTTGCCAGACTTATTGAAAATACCCATTAATTAGTTTGAAATGGTGGGGGAAAGTTTTTGTTGGTCCTGCAGCTAAGCTGAGTCCAACAGTAATCTTATAATCTCATTAGTTTTTAGTAGATGACCTTGCCAACATAGCTAACAGAACCTAAAGGCTTCAGTTATTACTGATGGAGATGATAGATTAAGGACATCTCTTCTGATTTTTCTTTGAATCCCAGAGGATGAAGAGAACCTTAAATTCCTAGAAGATACCAGTCTGGGTTTTTTTCTTAGTCAAATTTGTCTTAAGAAGGGGATTTTCCACATATCTTTTGGAATATTTTTAATAATTTCTGAAGACATTAGAGGCATTCCTTACATAGTAAGTTAAGATGTCTGAAACATGTTTTGGGGTCTTTTCTAAGCATCAAAATTTGTAGTAGTTTTTATTAAGATACAGAAAACATCTTTTATGCTATTCAGTTTTTATATTTATATTATATTTAATTTTAATTAATTAATATTTATTTAGTTTTTATATGAGATTGAATGTATAAGTCTCTGTAACATAAACAGTAAATAGTAAATCAGACCTAGATGATATACGATTCATGGGATTTGGGGGAAGATACTTGAGGTTATGTGTATAGGATATCACAGGCAAGTGTGTGTGTGTGTGTGTGTGTGTGTGTGTGTGTGTGTGTGTGTGTAAGAGAGACAGAGATGGAGGGAAACAGAGACAAAGAGAAAGAGAGAGAACCAGAGATCGAGAGACAGAGCAGAAAAATACTCATTTTCACCCTAGAAATTATTCTTAGCAGGATGATGTACAGTAGACATTCTTAACCTTTTGTGCATCATAGGGCCTTCTGAGATTATGGTGAAACTATTGGATCCTTTCTCAGAGGAATTTTTTTTTAATTCATTAAGAAATACAGATTGCAAAAACAATCAATTATACTGGAATAGTTATCAAAAGATCTTTAAAAAAAAGTCCCCAGATCTAAGGTTAAGAATGCCCCAGATAATAGGTGCAGAGAGGCTGCACCTAGAGTCAAGGGGATATAGTTTCCAAAAATGCCACTGACACATACTGTTGACCTTGAGTAAGTGGCTTGGTCTCTCAATGCCACATCCTACTCTCTAAGGCTAGGAGTATAATGGGTATGTTGATCTGAAAATCAAGTTTCCACATTGGAAGTGCCTTGTATCAGTGATGTCTAATTCAAATAGAAAATGCTATCTGAAGACCATATATTCACTCAGAAAACCACATATTAATATTATTTATGTTTCATTATATTTGTATTTATTTTATTAAACATTTCCCAATTACATTTTAATGAAATTTCAGTCTCAGTCTAAGTATTAAAGGCTGTATACCTCACAGGACCTTGCCTTTCATCAAACAAATCAGGTCTTGGCCCTCATCAAAATCATTATGAAGCCATTTAACACTGAAGTCTAGGATCCATGTAGATGCAAGTGCCTTCCCTCCTATTTAGAGAATGAGGACAATGACAATCAAAATATATGTAATTTTTTCCCTTTTTTTTCCTTTAATGGGCAATGGCTTAGGATACAACCAGCTGAGTTGTCAATTACTGCAGAATTATTCAATCAATAAACATTTATTAAGTATCAACAACATTCCAGACGCTGTGACTATCACTGGGAAAATAACCAAAGTGTAAGTCATTGCCTTCAAGAGTCTAAAATTGTAACATTAGAGGAAACATTAGATAGATGATAGATTGATCTAAAAGAAGTAGTTAAATGAATGGAATGATAGATGATATAGATAGATCTGCACAAATACACATTTGTATTTGAGATATATAAGAGATCATAAAAATTATAGACTTATACTTAGAAGGAACCTTAAGGCACCATCATTTCCAGTGACTTCATTTCACAAATGAAGAAAATGAGGCTAAAATAAATTAAATGACTAGCCTATAGTCTTAAAACCAGTGATTGTGAATAGTGTTTTGTGATGACCATGTATTTAAAATCAGCCAGATTCAGGAATTCAGGTTAAGGGAAAAATCTTCAATCTTTATTCTCAGTAGAGGTGAAGAAGGATTGCGATAGCAATATGGGCAGACAGGAAGCCAGCTAGCAGAGGGGGATCAGAGGTGGAAGGCGGTCGCCATAGCAATGCAAGCAGCTGTGATAAGACTCTAGCCAGCAGCCTCTCTTTCCCCTTCCTTTTCCACTCCCTTGCCTCCACCCATCAAAAACGTCATTTCCTATACAACATATCAGGAGTGGGCGGGGCCATTCTTTCTCCAAGCATATATATTAATAGAGTATGGTCCAATTACTATTTAGCCTCACGTGCTTGGAACCTCAGTGCATCAACTCAAGCTTCAGCCCATTACAGTGTTTGAACCTAAATCTTGAGTACTCTTTCTGCTATATCAAGTAGCAGTGGAGAAGGCAACAACTGGAGGCACTTCAGAAAAGGCTTTAGATCTAAGGTGGAGTAGAACCAAGTTTTTAAGCAAAGTAAGGATAGAATGTAAGAAATATAAGAAAATCAATAATAAATCACAATGTGAAAGAAAGTTCTCATTCCTTTTGAAACAATTGTGCCAGTTGTGATGAACTTTCAAGCAGCATAGGAACAGTTTTAGTAACCTGGATTCTTTCTGAAATGTTGGTAGCTCTGAAAGGGTAGAAGATGGTCTCATGCTTCCTCCACTTCTCTTGAAAATGATCTTAGGGAAACAATTCTAGTCAATAGAGAGATTTTAGGAAGTCAGTGAACTTGGATGGAGAAATATATATATTCTTTTTCATTGACCTTTATATAAATCTATTATTTTCTTCCCTTAAAAATTAAAAAAAATTCTAAGTTTTACTAGAATGCCAAAGGGACCCATCACACACACAAAAGCATAAGAACCCCAGCTTTAGGGGTATCTTAATGGGATACGCCCTCTCAATGACTATCTCTTCTCTCAAATCATTTCAATAGCTCCTCAGTACATCTGAAGGGTAGCCCCATGGCTTGTATCCACCTCAGGAATCCCTGGGGTAGCTAGGGTCAATAGGATTGGCCCTGGGATAACCGCAATATTGCTAAAGAAACTGCCTAGGACTAGATAAGCACGTTAAAGTACCAAAGAGGAATACAGCTCAATGGGCAGTGAAAATCAATGAGGGCAAATTGGTCCATTTTTGCCTCACTGATCCTCACTGACCATTAAGTCCTATTTGCTGGTTCATGGCTGTTCACTTCATTTATTTTCTAATCCCCTTTTCACCCGCCTGGCATCTCTCCAGGTTAGTGCAATCCTACTAATTGCAGCAGCCTGTTCCTGACTGCCTGTGACTGGGGCCTTATCACCTCATTACAGGGCCCGGACATGGAACTGTACACTTGAAACCCAGCTTGAGGCCTGGTTAGCTTAGGATCAAGGCTTAAATCAGACATTATCTCACAGGCTCTCAGATCAGGGGACTTTCATGGGGGATAGCTGCTGGGACTTTGAAATGATTTTCCCTGCAAATTTTCATTGCCCTCAGAAGAGCCCAGGGAACTTGTGGCCATTTGTAAACTTCAGAGAAAATGGGGTAAAGGAATGTTCTGTGGAAGGCAGATGTCTTGAGAATTCTCCTCCTATACAGATCCCAAGTTGTATTTTGGGTTGTTTTGTAGAAATTAAGATTTTATAGTATATTGGATGGAAAGCTGGCCTGAAATCCAGAAAGCCATGGGGTCAAATCCTGACTTAGCACCTACCTCATAAGATAGCTATGAAGCTCTAATAAGAAAATATTTGTTAAAAGTGCTTGGTAGAATGCCTGGCACATAGTAGGTACTAAACAAATGCTTATTCTCTTCTCTTCCTTTCACTTTGACTCCTGTAATCTCTGTGACCCAGAGTGATTAAATTAACCTCTGAGTGCCCTAGTTAATTCTAAGACTCTAGATTATAGCTAAAGGGCCTGACCTATACTGGTAGGAGTTTCCTCATCTGGGAGCTCCCTATACCAATGTAATCATAAGTTCATTTCCTATTCCTATACCCTGTAGTTTTTTTTTTTTTTTAATTTTCATATCAAACTTTATTTCCAAATATTTCTCTTCCTTTCCTCTATTAAGAGTCATTCCTTATAATAAATAATAAAAAAAGAAGAAAAAATGAAACAAAAGCTAATCAATATGGCAACCAAGTATAATAGCATATAAATATTTCACAGCCATATTTCCCTACCTGTGCAAAGAAGTAGGTACATTTTCTCATTTCTTTAGAGAAAAGCTCAGTCATTTGTATTTACATAGTATTCGGTTTCAAAAAAAGATGCTCTGTTCTTCCAATTTTAGATTTTGAACTAAATAGATTACCAACTACTCTTCAACTTATAGTCAATCAATCAATTGACAAGCATTTATTAGACACCTATTACATAGTAGGCACTCTACAAGATACTAGGGACATAAAAAACATTCCTGCTTACAAAGAACTTTCATTCTAATGGAGAAACAAGTCTTAGACACTAAGAGGTTAAGTTGCTTGACTTGGGTCTCATGGCCAGCAAGTGTTTGAAGGAGGACTTGGACATATCCCTTCCTGCTGTTGAGGACTATGTTTTTTATAGGCTAAAGCCCATTGCCTCTGCTTCTATTTCATATAATTTTGTATGTGGAACAGTAGAGAGCTGGACTTGTAAATAGGAAGACCTGAATTCAAATCTATCTCCAGACACCTACTAACTAAGTAATCCTGAGTTAATCACAGCTTATCATGTGTGCACAATGCAGTGGTAGAGAATTGGACTTATAGTTAGGAAGACTTGAGTGAGCTTAAACTTTGAATCAGTTTCCCCTTTAGAACAATGAGAACAACAATGGAAATTATGTCCCAGAGTCATTTTGAGGATGAAGAGATAATATTTTAAAAAGAGATTCATAAACCTTAAGATGTCACATAAATGTTAATTGTTTATCATCATCATTATTAATATGGAATAAATGAAGGAAAATAAATTTGAAGATGTTTTCTTCTGCAGTGGTATCTAAAAGGGGGTAGTTAGAAGAAACCAATCAAATAAGATTAAGTTAGGAGGGATATTTTTAAATCAACTAACTTTTACAGGAGTATTCAGAGATACTGAGCAGCCTTTTAAAAATTCCTCTTTCCCTTATTTATTCTTTTCTTTGTGCAATACTTGCAGATTAGAAATAGAAACCTTTTTTTGTTTGTTTGTTTCTTTAAAGACTATTTAATTAACTAATGATGCTGTCCACAAAAGTTATCAGTAAACTAGGAAAAGTTTTTAAAATAATCATTTCAAAATGAACCAGTTAAAACAAAACTTTCCATATTTGAATCAGCTACCCCAAACTAGCCAGATTCCATCCTGATTACTGAATATCATACGAGATAGAAAACTACTAAGGTTTTATTGAATGTTACTGAAGAATCTGAATCATTTCAATAGCTACCATTGATACTGTAACAAGAAAACTGTAACTCTGTAAAAAATTAGGATAGTGATTTTGGCTTGGGAGATTGAGTTAGAGACGGTGGGAGATGAGAGCACAATATGGTCCAGTTCTGGAGGAAAATTTGTCATCCATTTCTATGGACAAAAAAAAAAAAAAAGGATGGAGTGACTCACATTTTATCATGAATGAAACTAGGCTCTATCTCACATTCACATGCACAAATGCACATGTATATGCGTACACTGACGTGAGAAGCTTGAGTTTTCCAATAAGCCCAAAGCAACAAGCTTCAACAGCTCTTACTCTAGTTTCCAATCTTGGCCAGATTCCAATGGAAATAATTACATTCTGCTCACCTCCACTCCCCCTGCCGTTTCAATGGGATACAATGTTCATCTTCACTTTGGGCCCCAAACTGTCATGTTAGTGTTGTTGCACAGTGTTCAACCATTATTCCTGTTCACACCATATGTGACTTCATTTCCTAGCTGAGATAATCAAACTCCCCATTCACTGTTCCTTTCATTGGTTCTGGGATGCAGAACAGCCACACAAAAATACACAAGACTTGTCACCTCTTTAAAAAATGCTCATCCGTTACCTTTTTTTTCCTCTTCCAATACTTATAGAATTTAAGACACTGAATTTTGCTTTTCCCCCAGATAACACCCATCTTAACTTTTTACATAACTTGCTTTCCAAAACAAAACAAAAAATTCACTCGTAATTCAACTCCTCCCCGAATTCCCATTGTGACAAAATTCCTCTTCCTTTTTAAACATAATTACTCTTCATTTTCATTCTGCTGCTATTGCCTTTCAGCTGCATGTTCAAAACTTGTGTTATGTGGCTCTACATTTTTGTCTTTTGGTCTCAATAGTGGATATCAAGCTTCCCAGGGGCAAAACAACATTTGGCAATGTTTATCCTGCTACCCACCACTTTTCAACAACCATTTTCATTTCTGTCGCATAGAAATTCAATTGAGAATTTTGAACAACTTTCACTCATAACTACTTAAAAAAAAAAAACAAATAAAAGAACAAAACCTCAGTGGAACAGACTAAAGGTTCTTTGGCTAATTTATATGAGCACCTCTGCTCCTGCCCCTGTTAACTGTAGGGACCTGTGTAGTCCTTGGGTTACTCTCCCTTGGCAATTACACACTTGGAAATCAGGGTAGACCATACCCAGCAGGAAGTATACAGAAGGCAGAGGCCATAGCCTCTATGCTGGGACCAAGTTCATTAGGAGTAGTTCTGAACCATTAGTTCTCCTGCCTCAAATCATCTAGATCTTAGATCTTGCCTACCTTATGAATAAAGGCCTTCTGAGTTTTAACATGTCATTAGGTGAGATTCTGATCACTCCCTCTTTGAAGTATCCTACTTATGTTTATGGACTTATTCCTTCTTTTCACTGGAAGTAAAACATAGTGAAGGTAGGGACCTTCTCATATTTTTTCTTCTATCCAGCATTTAGCAGTACCAGGCATATAGTTTGATGCTTAGTAAATCTTTATGGATTGATTAATGATTGATTGGCCTTTAATGACTATATCATAGTAAACACTTAAAAAATGCTTGTTCATTGATTATTTTTTAAAGAACTTCTTACATTTTTCACACATATATTCTCTTTTCATTTCAGATAATTGCTTGTGGCATTTGTATTTATTTTGCCTGTCTTTATGTTCCCATCTCGTAGCATAGTAACTGGCACCAATGAATAACTTAATCAGTTCTTTCTGATAAACTCAATATATGGTGGGGTTTTCTTAATGGAGGTATTGGAGTGGTTTGTCATTTCTTATACAGATCATTTTAACAAAAGAGGAAACTGAGGCAAACAGAATTAACTGAGTATGTGTCTGAGGTCAGGTATGAAATTGGGAAGATGCGTCAAGAAGACTTCAGGTCTAGGAACTCTATTGTATCATCCAGCTGCCCAACTGAGTATATACTTTTTAATAAACATGCCTCCTTGGTTAGCATTTAAGACCCTTGAATGCAAAAATTGATTTTGGAGGGGAGTCTTTATATCCCCAGTATTTTGCCTAGTATATAGTGGGCCCTTAATACATGCTTTTGGTGTTGGTGGTGTTGATGTTGGTGTTGGTGGTGGTATGTGTGTGTGTGTGTGTGTGCATTTTAATCGAAACACTTCCTAAACTTTTGATTCTTTACCTCCTCAGCTAATTATCCAAATAGACAGTGTTTCCTCCCTTGTATTTATTTTGGGTATCTTTATAAATATACATCTTGTCTTTCTGATAAGAGTGTAATCTTCTCAAGAGCAGATGCTTTTGTTTTTGTCTTTTTTCCATATTACTTTAACATATGGTATCTATTTAAAAGCTCCTACTAGGTGTCAGCTCTGTTTAGGTGCTGGGAATACAAAAAAAAAAAAAGAAAGAAAAGAAAAGAATGAAACAATCCCTATATGCCAAGAACTTATACTCTAATAACCAAAGCATATGAGTATAAATAGAATATATATAACTATATGTAGAATAATGAACAAAAACAAATTAGCTACACAAAATTGTTTGGGAAGGAGGGAGGTCCCTAGCAGTTGAAGGAATCAGGAATATCTACATTAAAAAGGTAATTGTTGAGATGCATTTTGAAGGAAGAGAGGGAATCTGTGAGACAGAAAGGAGAAGGGGATGAATTTGAATCATGGGTCTGTCAGGGTAAAGCTAGGGAGGGAGAAGATGGAATGATCTGTAAAAGCAATTGAAAGAAGTCCGGTTTGGCTGGACCACAGAGATCAACAAAAGAAATAATATTCAGTGATGCTAGAAAAATACGTAGGAACTTAATAATTGCAGCCTGATTGATTCTAGAATCAATAACTGAGTTTCCTGATGCTTAGTCCTGGTCCTTACCAAATGAACATCATTATGGTTCCTCCAAATTGCCAATATAGCTGATGAATTAATCTTGGTATGTTTCAAGGAACCAAATTTCCTCCAAGAATTGTTGTAGTCCAACTGGACCACTTAGATTAAAATGTCTGAAGCTCTAAAAACATATTCTCTAATAAAAAGAATTGAACATATTGATTCTTGGGAAAAGAGGAAAAAATAATCCACACTGATAATAATTTATATGGTATTCCTTGGGATAATCTAAATATACAACAAAGCAAACATTGCACGGTACCTTTACCAGATGATATGGAGGTTTCTGCCCTCAGAGACAGCCATGATCTTTTTTTAAATAAGAGGCTTTCCTTCTGTGCTAAATTCTTACATTATTGAGTTACTTGTATGAATTTAAAGTGTATTGATCCTTAAATAGTGTTTGAGAATAAAGTCTCATTGCCAAGCAAATTTTGGACTATGGAATCCAAAACTGGCCCTGATATTTAAAAAAAAAAAAAAAAAAAAAAAAAAAAAAGAGGAGAAGCATGATTTCTATGAAACAAGGTCGATTCTGAGGTTTGGAATTCTAGATGTAAAAGTATATTATTTTAAGACAAAATATGCTAGTTAAGTGAACAGGGAGCTATATAGGCAATCTAAGAGTGAGGATTCCCTTACATGGTATAAGGAGGAGATAGAGACATAGCTTAAACCTTTTTGCAAATGTGATATCTATGATCATAAACAGAATGGAACATATGCCCAGGAGGCATGTGAGAGGGAAAATACCATTGCTAACTCATGGAAAATAAATTGAGAAAGATCCTCCAGAAAGAAATTATAGCTGGTGGTATATTTTGGTTATCAAATAATAAGTAAAACTGAAAAAATGTAGTTGCTATAATCAGGAAAGGACATAACAAAATAAATAGTATTTTATTTTTAATTTGACATGTTATTTGTGTTAGTTTCTTTTTAGTCTAACCTCTGAATCAAAAACACAGAAGAGAAAAAAAAAAATCCCTATGCTATTTCGTCTTTTTTGACACTGATTAATCTCATTAAATACAAAAAAATACACACCAAATAAAAATTTGAGATATAAAAGAGAGATTTCTTTAGATAAATCTCCCAAAATCTGGCAATTTAAAACAAAAGTGAAATCTATACACTATATTCATAATAATATTTTTTTCAGAATTGCAGAGAAACCAAGAGGGTTCTATCTAGACATAGAAAGGAACATGTATATATATATATATATGTATATATATATATATGTATGTATGTATATATGTATATGTTCTCAAACATTTAGGTACTGAGAAACTTCTTAGGCTTAACAGCCCAAGGAAAATCTTATTTGATGGGGGCAGATAAAGGTAAGCTTAGTGGAAGATTTGAAGAGAATTCTTTATAAGCTTTCTAGCTTTCCCCTGAACCCCCAACAATTTCAAGATTCACACAACTTAGAATTTTTTTTAAAGCACACCATTACCATTTTAATAAATGTGCTTATGAATACATTTACAGAATTAATTACATTATATTTCACAGGTGTAAACAGTTTGACAAATACACAAAGTTTTACAAAGCCAAAAATAAAATAAACTCAAAACTGAAAGCTACTTTTAAAATGATTGCTGAGGTTTATGTTTTTATAATTAAAATCTGAAGGTTTCCAAGGATTATAAGCAACAACTTTATATTTAAAAAAAAATCATTTTGAACTATAAACACGGAAAGCAGATATAAGAATACCGTTTTCACTCCCTCCCCTTCTCTTGGTTTTTCCTTTTTTCTGTTCTGATTTTTCTTTTACAAAATGACAAGTATGGAAAAAAAAGCTCTCTCTCTCTCTCTCTCTCTCTCTCTCTCTCTCTCTCTCTCTCTCTCTCTTTACATATATATATATATATATCCCCCCAAGTCAAAATTCCCTCACAGAAAATACATATCAACACATCTGCTGCATCTAAGACTGTGTATGTGTTTATGGTTCTGCATTTCTAGTCTTTGACTGTATTGCGAACATGTGGAAGTCTTATTCCATCCTCAGTCTTCCAAAGCTGTGATAGCTCATCACTTCTTTGATTAATGGTCTGAGATCTTTCAGAATTGCTCCTTCTCACATTAGAGTTATGCTCATAGTGTAAATTATTTTCTGTGTTCTGCTCACTTCAATCTGTATGAATTCATATAAGCCTGTCTTTTCACCACCATCCCCCAAATTAGGACTCATTAAATTCATACTATAGGGTACACACTAGACTGGTGCTAGGGATAGAAGTAGAAGAAATGAAATTTACTTTCAAGGATGCTATATTTTAATGAAAACATCAAAAAGTACATATATAAATATATAAAACACCAAAATAAAGTGAATACATGCAAATATATGCAAAGTAATTAATACCAGGTACTCTGCAAGGAAAGGGATTAGTTGGAGTAGGGGGATCAGGAAAGGTTTTGAGAAGAAGATAGTGCTCCATTACCATTCATATACCACAATTTGTTTGGCTATTCCCCAATGGATGTGCACTGGCTTCATTTCTAGTTTTTTGCCACTAAAAAAGACTTTAAAGGCTGTTTAGTCAGACTATCCTCTCCCATTTTACAGATAAGGAAGTAATATCAAGTCATTCATCCAGAGTGATACTACAAATAAGTATATGATGTGGGATAAGGATGCCATTTTTTCTGATTATAAATTCAACACTCTATCTTTTATTCTATACTGCCTTTCAAAGAGGAAGAACCTGAGTTTGTCATTGCTTCTTATGCTTACTCTTTATGCAACCATGGGCAAAACTTTTAGACACTGTGGACTTAATCAATTCTCTACAAGTTATAGATCACTGAGATTTTAATTGGAAAACAATCCCCAGACCTAGTCAAATTATGGGGCTCTTGACATAAGTTCCTTGATATGTCATGTTATAGTATTGTAAAAAGAAAATTGTTCTTGAAATAAGACTTTGTTTGAGCTAAATGTGATCTCATGGAAGCTATTTATCCTTTTTGAACATCAGTTTCCTTATCTAGGAAAAACAATAATTGTATTACTATAATATATGCTATAGGCTGTTATGAGAATCAAATTCCCCAAATGGAATGGATTTCCTCTGAAAGTAATGAGCCTCCCATCACTAAAGGCCATAGGATTGTGATTATTATGATTATTAGACATAATATATACATTGCTCTTGGCATGTTGGCTTCCATTTATATTGTGATAGCCGTGAGAGCAGTAATTATTCTTGCTTTTCTATGTTTCCCCAATACCAGCTTTTACTGAATTCTTGTTTACTTGATTGGAAGAAATTTGTAATTCTGAAAATTAAGTGCCTTGCCCAAAATCATATAGATAGGAATGACATGAGCAGAAAATAAATTTGTGACCACTGACCCTAAACATATTATTCTTTCTACTATCAAATGATTCTGTTGTGGGGGGAAGAAATAGTCATGGTGGAAAGGTACATTGCCCATAGTTCTCCATGGAATTATATATCTAAAGCTAGAAGGCACCTAGTGAAATCATCCCTTTCATGAATGAGGGAGCTGAGACCAAGGGGAAGTATACCGTTCCTATTTCAAGTAATTATTCTTTCTCACTAGTTGCTATTTCTCTACTGTTGAAATCTCTATCCAAGTATCATTAATACCTTCTAAATTTGGTTCCATTTAAATTTAGTATCCAAGTGTAAAGTCCTATCATTTTATCCAAGTTAACTTGTCACATTCATGAACCATGACACAACGGAAAGAGGGGTTTGAAATCAGAAGACTTGACTACAAATCCCAATTCCACTATTTCCAACTTGTATGAGTGATCTTAGGCAAATTGCTTAACATCATTCTACCTCAATTTCCTCATTTGTAACATGAGAAAGTTGGTCTAGATGATTGGATGATCCCTAAACTCTTTTTCAGATAAAAGCCTATGGTCTTACTTACAGAAAACATACACTAGTGTCTTTGTTTTTTTTTTTTTTTTTAATGTTATTTACACAGTTTACTTAATCACTTGCAGTCTTCAGTAGGCACACTACTGAAAATAAAGATGGTCTTTAAAAAGATACTTGAGAGAGACTAGATGATGCCCTGGAGCCCTGGAGTCAGGAGTTCCTAAGTTCAAATCTAGCCTCAGATACTCAGATGCAGTTTACTGTATGACTCTGGGCAAATTGCTCACTCTCAAAAGACTCACAAATAAAGAAAATAAAGATACTTGCTCCACATAGTAACTAATTTTTAGAGATTTAATCTGTCCTAATATGTCCTATATTAGATCCCATGGTCATTCCTGGGGGGAAAGAGGTAGTCATGGTGGAAAGGTACATTACCATTGTTTACATTTACAAATGTAAAAGTGTACATTTAAGGTGAGACTAATTTCAGGGGTTTTTCAGCATAGATAGGAAAAGAACTTCATATGAAGCAAATGAGTCCTCAAACTTCCCATGAGGGACAGATGGTCACTAGATTCTAAGGGTCTCTGGTATCTTTCACCAACTGTTTTCCTTTACTATAGGCAGCTATAGAATCCTTATTCTGGTTTCAGTTAAGGGTTCACTATATTTGTTCGATAAGTGCCAATTACTGCAAATCCAGGACCACTCAGTTCAGTGTTTTAAGTACCAAAGTTGTCATCAAGTAGGGTCATTTCCCTTACTGATGCAGATTGCAATACCCTTGTGCTTTGGTCTAGCAGAGCTGCTTTATAGAAAAACATTTATCACCCTCTGGCCAACTTGGTGATGAGCTGCTCCAGACTTAGCTGGGACAATTCTGGGCAAGAGACATAACAATCCATCACCAGGACTGCATGAAAGCCTTCTTAGGTTTGTTCTACTTGCTAAGAGCTCACCTTTAGCTGCCCTGCCTTTGGGATCTACAATCATCCCTTAAGGAATCCTCATTTTATCGAATTTCTGCTTGCCAGACCTTCCCTTTTAAATAAAATGGTTAATAATTCCTCTGGTGTATTTGAGATTTTTAAAAGCATTTTTTCCCAATCTCGTTTAATATGTGTTTAATTTAATATATTAAATCTTAATTTAATATTTTATAATTTGAGCTAATATATTTAAAATGCATCACATCTTAATTTTATATATTCAATCACAGTTTAATAAAGTTTCCTTTTAACATCTTGATTAAAAGGACTGGTGCACAGTAGTTATTCCCTTCAATTAAACTCCAAGCGCTGTTTTCTCAGTAGGCTCCATCATTTCATCAAGGACTAGTAGCTTCACAGACCAAGGTGGAGACAGAAGCCCCTAGGGATGCAGGGGCTGATTTCACTGTAGAATTTTTACAGTAACCAAATAGGTTATGTGCCAAGAATCTCCTCTTCCCAGGTGAGATGGAATATTCCCATTAAAAAGAATTAGGAAGGTTGGCCAGACTTCATTTGACCAAATGCTCCTCTTTTCTTAGATCTATTCACTTACTAGTTATATAAATGTCAGCCTGTCATTTATTGCCCCCACCTCAATTTTAATATCAGTAAAATGATCAGGCTAAATGCCCTTTAAAATTCATCTTTAGAACTATTCAGTCGAAAGAGTGTTGGCCTTGGAATCAAGAAAATCTGAATTTGAATCCTGTATTCACTGCTCACGAACTGGGTAATTTTGGGCAAATAACTAAACCTCACTTAGTTTTGTCCTCATCATTTGTAAAATAGCAATAATAATAATAATAATAATAATAATAATACCATAGAGTACCAGCCCTGAAGTCAGGAGGACCTGAGTTCAGATCTGATCTCAGACACTTAATACTTTCTATCTGTGTGACTCTGGGTAAATCACTTAACCCCAATTGCCTCAACAAAAAAGAAATGCTAATTCTAATAATAAGTATTATTATAATGATTATTAATTACTGTTATTATCCCATGGTTCCACCCCTAAATCAAGTTACATTCTTGAATTTTTAAAGGGCAGCAAAGATATGGAAGTCTTTTTTTAGAAAGCTGAGAAAGCCCACACCAAACGCTATTTTTAAAAAACCACTGAAAATTCTCAAGACATACATCCAGACCTTATGCTGTGTCTGGGCTATCCTGTTCCATGGGAGGTTTCTGACCAAATGATAAGGAGCAAGGTTAGTAGTGCTTTTCAGACTCATAGCAGCAGTGAAAGAGAGAGAGAGAGAGAGAGAGAGAGAGAGGAGAGAGAGAGAGAGAGAGGAGGAAGACCTAAGTCAAGGTCAGGAAATATAGATCATGAGCCAAGGACCAGGATTTTCTTTGTTCACAAGGAGCTAAAATCTGCAGCTAAATTTAGGACTTTGGTAGCACTTTGTTGAACAATTTTATAATCGACCAAGATCAAGAAGGACAAATCAAGGTGAGCAAATCTCCCAAGAGGCTGGCAAAAAAGCAAGTGGCAGCTGGGATGCTGTAGGGCTCACAGCACTTGCCCTATAATACCAATGGAGGGCAAGCTTCTCTTTCACCTAAAGAGTTGACTCCCTGACACCCCTGCTGATTTATCACTGGCACCCTTCACTATGTCTTCCTTTCTTAGATTCCTTTAGTAACCTGAAAAAGAGGATGAATCTCTCTTTTTTAATCTATTTATTTATTTGGTTTTTTTCCCTTCTCATTATTCTCCATGGATACAACAGACAAGTGTTTGGATATTTTTGTATGTTTGTTTATTGTAATGCTTTCCATAAAATTACAGACCTTGGATCCCATTTAGTTCAACTCATAGTTGCAAAAGAATCCCTGGGAATATGGTCATATCCACATCCCAACATGAGTTGAATACTTCCCATTCAAGGGAAAGAAGCAGCTCATTTTACTTTTGTACAGTTCTAATTTTTAGGATTTTTCTTCTTAATATAGCATTTATATAGCACTTAAGATTTTGTATAGAACTATCACATACTATCTAATTCGATAAGCAATATTGAGTAGTAGGTATCATAATTTCCCTTTTTTACTAATGAAGAAACTGGGGCTGAAAGATGTGTCTTTCTTGGGCTTATATAGCTAATAAACATCTGACTCAAAATTTTACCTCTGATCTTCCTGATCCCAGTTCCAGGAGAACACCTATCACAGTGCCTCATTTCCTCCCAGTCAATTTATAACAACTTTAACATTTGCTTCTTTGCAACTTTACTTTTTGTCCCCTGTTCTTCCTTGTGCAACCAAATAGAACAAAGAATTCTCATCTGAATTGGGTAGCAATCCAATCTGCAATCTGGTCTCCGGTATTTTATCTATACTCTGGTCACTCTACATTTCTTTCTGGACTGAACCATTCAAATAAAGCCTAATAAATTTTGAATTTGAATATAAACTTAATAATACATGTTCTTCCTAAAAGTCCTAAAGATATATAAGTGACAAAGGTCTTACATATTAATCCTGGAATTGTATGTCAAATACAAGTCATAAAATCATAGATTTAGAAATTGAAGGAATTTTCCAGACCAGTTCCCTTATTTAACAGATGAAATTGAAGATGAGTGAGATTAAATGATCTGCTCAGCAACACACAAGTAGCAAATATGAAAGGCAGAATAAAATCCCATGTTTCTATGTATTTGTTGCATGGACTTGGGGGAAAGAATGACTTAAATTTTAGATTTTAGCACAATTTTGGTCAAAGCACGACTTGATCTGACAAATCAAGGTCTACGTGCTCTGGCCACAAACTTGGGGAATTCAACCCCTTATTCCCTTGGGTACTGGACAGGAAAACTTTTCCCTTTCTAGCAACCCAAGCTATTTCTCCCCAGGCATCAAACATTTTGTCTCCAGAATCATCTTTTGGAGCTCTCAGTGATTCAGTCCTAGAAGACTTCTCTTTTTCTCTACCTATTGCCTCTGTTTCTGGTTGGGTGACTTACAGCAAAGCAACTATCACATGGATTTGCTGATATGTTTCTTGAGCTCTGGTTTTTCAACACCACTGATAAACATTTCAGATCAGTCCTATAGGCATGACAAACAGCACATTCAAAACAAAGCCTCATTATTTTCCTTTCTACACTAACCTAGTCCCCTTCCAAATGTCCCTGTTTTTGTCTGTTTAACTATCATTCATTTTGTTTCCTAGGTTTGCAAATTTAGAATCATCCTTCACTGATTTTTCTCCCTTAAACCACATAGCCAACCAATGGCTAACTAGCTCCAGCATCACCAATTAATTATTTTGTGTACCTAGATAAGCACTTGTCTTTCTAATAGAGGTCAGAAACTACACCCTGGTTTTGTCTTAGTAGATGTACTAAATCAGGTTGAAGAAGTAACTGGCAGAACTTAAATCCATCAGTGAAAATAAAAAAGTATCTTTTGTAAGAATATGAAAACTTGCTAGTGCAATAGGCAGATGTGACCCATTTGTTCCAAAGGGCCATGAAGGCAGCAGAAGCAGGTGTTTTGGTGTGTTTGAGTTTGGTCAAACATTTAAGGTGTATAAGTCATCCAGTGCATCCACTGCAACTATAACCAGTTGAGTTTTATCTTGCCTCCGGACTCTGATAATTCAGGAAGAGAGAGCGAGGCTGACTTCACATAATTGTTTCATTTAAAGGCATTTAAATGTGAATCAAAAGACAAATACTATTTTGCCATTTTCCACTTTACTAATGCATGATTGTGATATTTTGCTATTCAGCTATTTTATTAGTTCACTGTTCAACTATTTTATTATATCAATATTGACTATTTTACTTTCCTGTGGAAATGGGCTAATGATGAAGCAGCAAGTTCAGATACATTAGGAGCTAGAGAAGCAATCCTGCACACAGGTGTCCCAGAGGTTAGGGTCATCTCCTCACAGGACTAAATTAGCAATAGGATTCAGCAGTCCCCTGAAACATTGAGCAGCCTTTTGAAGTACTACACTGCTCACCTTCTGATAAGAAAAGGCTAGAAAAGATGCCCTAAAATTGCTTCAACAAATCCTGACCTGCTTTCTGTGGTAGATGGGGATCTCTGAAATCAACACACACACACACACACACACACACACACACACACACACACACTACAAGATCATTGCTATGTATACATAATTATAGACAACACAAAATTCAGTAAACCTGAAAGATGTGAGACAACTCAACAGGTATCACATCAAAAAAGCATCCCTGAGTGAAATAAGGCTGACAAATGAAGGCCAGGTTACTAAATTTAGAGCCAGATATATGTTTTTCTGGTCTGGTCACTATGATGAGTGACGTGTAGCTGGTCTAGATTTTATAATCATGGCTAATCCAGCCAACAAGCTCGTATGTCTACTAAAAGGAGTAAATGACAGCCTCCTGACAATGTGTTTGTCACTTGCAGGAAAGTGCCATACCACTATCATCAATGCTTATGTTCCCATAATGATGAACCCTGATGAGATTAAAGAAAAAAAATTATGAGGTTTTCATCATCAATAGGCTGAAAGAGAATAAGCTTGTAAGTCAAAGTGACTTCGACACCAGAGTAGTCACAGACTGTCAGACATAATAGGAAGTTTTGGGAAGAATGGAGTCAGAAACAATAGCAACTGGCACTGTCTACTGAAAACTTGTGTTTCTCATGACTTTCTCATCACGGTCGCTGGTTTTCATTTACCTAAATGCGACAAAACTTTGTGGATGACTATTGCAGCAAGCTTTGATATTTGTCTTTGTAAGGAGAAATGACAAAAAAGATGTGAAACTGGTGAATGTCTCATAGTGCTGGACCAACAGTAGTCTTTATCTATTCAAGTTAAATATTCACACTCAACAAAAGTGGCAGCCCCAAGGTGAGATGATTGTCAGACATTCAACTTCAACAGATTAGAACATTTTTCTGCGGGTGAACAGTTTGTTTTTTCTGGCGGGAAAGCTGAATCAAGATTTGGTTAGCAGCAGTGGAGCAGAAAAAGAATGGGCAGCTTCCAAAGATTTGGTATACAGCTTTGTGTTTACTCATTTAAACCAGAACACTGACAAATATCAGAATTTATTTGATGAAAATGATGGGGAAATTCAGAAGCTATCAAATGAAAAAATGAGAACACAGAGTTTACCAGAACAATAGTTCATCTGTCTCAAAGAAGACAGCATTTAGTTCCATCAAAAGTAAAGTACAAGTGAAACTTTGAGAGACTCAAGATAACTTGCTCAGAACAAGGCAAATAAAATTCAGTTTTGCACTGATAGTAATAATACAAAGTACTTTTACAATGCTTTGAAGACAGTTTATGGTTTAAAGACTTATGATGTATCTCAGCTATTCAGCACTGATGAAGCCACACTGATGAGTTTTGAACATGATCCTGGAGAAAGATACTGAATACATAGATAGTTTTCTCAACAAACCATAATCAATCAATTCTGAAGCCACTGATTATATACCTCAGGTTAACATCAATCCCTCTCTAGTTGAACTTCCAACTGAAGAAGAAGTTTTGAATGCCATCAGACTTTTTTTGTATGTGGCAAAGTGTTTGGTGCTTATTTCATTCCAGGAGAAATGTGCAAAGTAGGGGTTCACTGTGTATACAAAAGCTGACTGAAATCTTCTGAATTACATAGCAAGAACAAATTATTTCTCAAGTATTCAAAGATGCTTTCACTGTTGATTTCTATAAAAAAAAAAGGAACTAGATTATCTTGTGACCATCACAGGATGGTGTTTCTTTCTTAGTTATCGACAGCAAGATTCTTGCCAGAATACTCCTTAATTGGCTGCTCCTTCACTTGGAAGATAGTCATCTACCCAAAAATCAGTGTAGTTTCTGAAAGGGCTGAGAATAGTCAACATGGTGTTTGCTACCAAACAACACCAGGAGAAATGCAAGGAACAGAATAAAGTTCTGTAAACAGCTTTTCAATTTGATTCAGGCCTTTTATATGGTCACTTGTGAGGGCTTATGGAAGAATATGGTCAAATTTGATTGTCAGGAGTTCATCAATACTGTATGCTAGTTTTATAATGATGTGCTTGCATGGGTTCTGGATAATGGAAGATCACACTTTCTCAATCACCAATGGAGTGAAGCAGGGCTGTGTGCTTGCTCCCCTGCTTTTTAGTATGATGTTTTCAGCAATATTGTTAGATACCCATGAGGATAAAAATGACTCAAGGTCAGACACCACACTGATGGCAAATTAATTTGAAAAAGCTACTAGCCAAGACTAAAGTATAGGGAGAGTTGGTATGTATTTATTTTTTAATTTGGAAATGATATGGAGAACAGAGGTTCTCCACCATCAGTTATAGCAAATGGAAAATTTTTGAATGCTGTAGACAAGTTCACTTTTCTTAACAGCATACTTTCAAGTGATATCCACATTGATGATGAGATTGACACACTCATTGCCAGTTTGAAAGACTCCAGAAGACAGTATGGGATGGTAGAGATATTGACTGCCTACAAACTGAAGGGCTAAAGAGCTGCTATGAGGATCTCATTGCTGCATCCCTGTGAAACCTGGACAATCTATCAATACCACAGGAGAAAAATAAACCATTTCCATTTGAATTATTTTGGTAAGATCCTGAAGATCATCTGGCAAATTCAGGTACCAAAAACTGAGGTCTTTCTTGAGCTGAACTGCCAAGCAGTCGAACTCTAATGCAGAGAGTAAAATTCCAATGGGCTGACCATACTGTTTGAATGCCAAACATGTTTGCCACAGCTCCCCTGCAAAAAAGACTTTTATGAAGAACTTACACATGGAGACCAGAAGCAGCAACACATACACTCTCAAGGTCTCATTGAGACCTTGAGTATCAATTGTGAGACATGCAAGACATGATATAGGACTATCCAGTATGGCATGAATGCATCAAAGAAGAAACAGTGCTCCATGAGCAAAGCATACTCAACTCAAAAGAAACAAAAGATGCACAAATTTAGAGATTGAATCATTTTTCCAGATGCTCATGTGGACTATTTGTCCTTGAACTGGAGTAGCTCCTTCACAGCTTGTACCACTGATATGGACGTCTTAATGTCATTTTGTTCCTTTTTGATAATGACGGACAAAAATAATCCTGAGTGCTTAGAATAATTTATGATACCTAGAAGAGCTTAGTAAATGTCTTTTCTTGTATCTCTCTCTCTCTCTCTCTCTCTCTCTCTCTCTCTCTCTCTCTCTCTCTCTCTCTCTCCCTCCCTCCCCACCCCTCTCTTCCCTCTCCAGAATAGTTAAGTAACTTCATTAATGTCACATAGGTAGCACATGCCAGAGCAAAGCTTAAAGTTCAGATACACTAATTACAAATATTGTGCTTTTCTATACCATGTTGATGTGCCACACCTCCGAGAAACAAAATAGAAATATAGGAAATGTCAACTAATACTTGAGACTTTTGATTCCATTCCCTTTTACTCTGGTCACAATTCTTAAGACCTCAACTATTCTCTTGAAGTGCTTGAAGTGATATCATGCAATCTTTACAGTCAGAGATCATGGGGCCTTTTTCAATTTACAATTCAATAAGATGTGGCTAGAAAATAGAAACCAGTACAGTTAACTGTAGATGAAATAAATTATAATATCTTTTAAAATTAAATTAGAAGCATTCAAGCTCAGGATGGACTGAAATTAGTGATGAAGATTAAAGAAGGGGCATAATTGATACCACTGGTAAACTGGCAAATAGAATGATCATAATTGTAATGATCTACTCAAATCTTAATGCCTGCTGTTTTCTCTACCAAAGAGAATGACTTTTGAATTGGAGCTAGGACAGAAATGAGTAAGAGGCTGTAGACACCAGAAAAATGGTAAGAAAGTTTCTAATTGTCCTCAATAAGTTCAAGTCATCAACCACAGAGCTACATTTGAGAATTCTCATTTATTCATCCAATATGTATTGTGTCTAATGTGCACCATATATAATTTTGGATGTTGTTGAATCGATCCAATTGTGTTCAAATCTTTGTGATCCCATTTATATTTTTCTTGACAGAGTCACTAAAAAGATTTGCATTTCTTTCTCCAGCTCATTTTATAGATGAAAAAACTGAAGCCAACAGGATAAGTGACTTGCCTTGGACCATGCAGCTAGTAAGAGCCAGGAGCCAGGTTTTAACTCAGGTTTTAACCCTTCTTATGGCTCAACACTCTATTCAAAATGTCAAATAACTACAAATTTTAGAAAACAAAATGAAAATGTCACAGTTTTTGCCCTGTTTGGGTTATGATTCTTCTTTCTTAACTTAGGAATGTCTACTTCATTTTAAACTCTTTTGCCATGATAGATAGATAAGAAAGAATAAAGAATATTCAAATACAATACCAAGAAATTTCTGAAAGTAAGATAGGGGCAGGTTCTAACAACTGTGTAGGTTGGGGTAAGGAAAGTGCTACTATAAGAAAGAGGCATGAATTTGGCCTTGAAGAAAGATAGCAGTTCCAAGAAGAAGAATGTTGAAAGATTGGCTGATGTGATTGCTGAGTCAAAAATCCGGAATTAGATGGTACAGAGTGAGAAAAAATAAAACAAATGTATGATTTAAAAAAAGAAATATGATGGAATCTTCAAAATATTGTCTAGCAAAACTGACTAACTTGAAAATTCTTGGCAAATTACTAGGTTATATTATTAAAGCAGAGATTTGTAAAAACATAAAATTAAGTAAATGTCGATTTGGTTTCCTTAGGAACAAATTAAACCAAGCTGATGTGAGTTTTGTTTTATTTTGTTTCTGTTTGATTTTCATAGGGTTACTGAACAATAGATCAGAATAATTATCAGTGAAGGATCTGGAAATCACAGCATGTAAGTATTTGTTGAAGAAAGAAAGGGTGTGTGACCTTGAGAAGAGATGGCTCAGTGGCAATGTAGTCATTTTATTTAATAAAATGCAATATGAAATAATAGCTGGAGAGCTGGCCTCAAAACCCAAGAAGGATTAAAGTTGTACTTTTGGAACATAACTGATTGAGTAACCCGGGCAGGTATTCTGAGAAACTGCAAATTATGGAAAAGGTGCTGACATCCCTCTATAAAGGGAGTTTCCTTACCTAGAACAGCTTGATATTAAGAAAACCACATATCCAGCCCCCTATATATTAATAAATGTCTATTAATAATAATAAACTAAAAACTGAAAACTTCACTGAGATCTTTGGGACCTTTTGTATAATGTTCTAATAATTGAAAAACACTCACAGCAATGCTGTGAAGTATATAGATCAGTGTAATTATCCTCATTTTCCATATGATAAAACTCAAGGATTACATGACATTTTCATAGTTACTTGACTTGTTAAAACTTCTTAACACTTAGAAATATCCAAAAGTATTAGAACCCCTCAAGAGGTTTTAAATTCTTCCTCCCTTAAGATCTTCGAATAAGAAGTTAGGTGACCCCTTTGTCGACTATGTTGTAGAGGGAATTCATGTTCAAAGATATGTTGGATTTTGAAGGCTCTACAAACTCTGACATTCTGGGATTTTGAGACTAATTTTTGCCCTTTCACTTCATTCTGATGATTGCCTTCTCATTCTGAGCTTTAGCTGTCCAGAGACTTTTCTTACAGAACTATATGTCATGCTTTAATAGTCATCCTCTGTTACCTGCCCTGGTGTCCATTTTCTGTACATGATTGTTTAAAAAGATATTTTGGCTAAGTTGTCGAAGAACAGGAACAGTTTTTAAAAGGAAAAAAATGCTAATTATAAATGACTACATAGAAATATGCTCCAAATCATTAGCAGTAAGATAAATGCAAATTTAAAAAAGACAATAGAAAACTATGATGTTTTACTTCATGTCATCCAAACTGGAGAAGATGAAAAGATTTGAATTTGAATAATCATTGCTGAAAGAATTAGAGAGAGACACACAAATACCTTATTGGTAGAACTGAGAAATGACATGTTTCTTCTAGATATTAATATGTAATTTTGCAAGAAAGTGACTAAGCCATCTATATGCTTTGACATCTTTACTCCTATTACTGGAATATATCCCTGGGGAAGTTAAATAAAAGGAAAAAAAACAAAAACAGAAACAGAAATAATGGTAAAATGTATAAAAATAATTAGAGCAGCATTCTGTGTTAGTGAAGAACTAGAAAAAAAAAGGATATTTATTGACTGGGAAAAGGCTGAAAAAAAAACCAGTGGCAATATAAGTAAAATGGCAGATTATTCAGAAATAAAGGAGAAATGTGAGACACTCAGAGAAACATGGGATGATTTAAAATATTAATAAGAGGGAAATTAACTGAACCAAGAAAATAATATACACAACTTCAGAAATAAAAATAGGATGATCATTAAGAGGATATTGAACCTTTGGGCTATGGGCAACAGAAAGTAAAGTGTATTGTCTCCAACCTTACTCTTCTCCATCTTCATCTTCTCCTCTTCTCCCTAGCTGAAAAGAAGAAGTAAAACTCTACCTGACCAATAGAATCATCATGGCCACTCCTTTATTCCTTCTCAGAATGACTCTTCAGAATTTTCTTCTTGAGAGTTACCATTCTTCCCTGATGGAAACAAACCTATGAAATCCTTTGTGTCTTTTTACCTAACCCTTTACATTTGATTTTCAAAATCTAGTGTAGTAGTCCAGATTTCCTCTTTTTTTGTCTCAAAAGTTCTAAAGTGAAATGATCAATTTCCTTCAGAGTAACTATCCTGTCTACATCAGCAATCAATTCCTTTTAATTGTTGAGAACCAGTTCTAGAATAGAATATGTATGTATATGGTGCACACACTACACTACACATATATGTAGAGAACCCACATATGAACACATGTATCATGTAGTTGCATATATGTACATATTCACAGATATAGTCATGCACATGCATTATATAGAGGGAGCTTAGTGGCACAGCAGATGGAGTGTTGAGCCTGGAGTCAGAGACACTTGAGTTAAAATCCTGTCTCAGATGCTTACTAGCAGTATAACCCTGGGAAAGTAATTTAACCTTTATCCTTAGCTATAAAATGGGGATCATAGCAGTACCTACTTCAGGGACTCAAATAAGATAATTGGAAAGCATTTAGCATAATCCTTGGCACATGGTAAGAGCTATATAAATGTTTATTCCCTTCCTCTTTTCCCTTATGTAGATATCACAAATTAACTTGCTAGGAATAAGCACTGTACTTGTGATTTCATTGGTATATGTCGTTCTGAGGTAAGAATCCCTCTTTATCATTGAAAGTTGCCAACCTACTTGGAAATGAATTATATCTAGAAAAAAGTGATTCCCCCCAAAAATTAATTATAAGACATTTGTCCCCTCACCCCAGACCTGCAATGCATTTTACACATGTGTTGTCTCCCTCAACTAGAATGTGAACTTTAGAGAAAGGACAGTGTTTAGCACAGTGATTACTTAGTAAGTGTTTATTGAATTAAATTGCATGGAATCTAACAGAATTGTCAGAACACTGACTCAGAGTCAGGAATGAAATCCCGAGTCAGACAGTAACTGTGATTATTCTGGGTTAAACCTATTTGTGCCTCAGTTTTCTCATCTGTAAGCTAGAGATAATAGTGACACTAAATTCACAAGGATGTCACAGGAATCAGACATAATGTAGAAAAAGGGCTTTGCAAGTCTCAGAGCATTATCTGAATGTGAGCTCTTTCCATATACCACTTGAAAATGTGTGTGTCTATAAATGAGTAATATTTAAGTGGAAAAAGAACATTAAAGTCCCAGTGTAGGTTCTAGTTTCCTTATTCTTTATTACATAAATTAAGACATTATTTGGTCTGATTTAGAAGCACTATTAAAATACTTGAGTGTCTTAAATTTTTTATATTGGAATAGAATGATGAGGGGAGATAGTTTTAGCTTTCCAGAATACTTCCTGCCCCAGGCTCACCATCATCAACCACAAGAGCTGAGTCTCTTCATACTTGGCCTTTTCATTCGTGGGTCTTGGTTGCCTAACCAAACAGTGAAAATGAAAGAGGGGAAAAAATCCTAATAGACCATGGCTCTTTGAAGTTGCTCACACCTTCTTAACCTTCCAATGTGGTTATAAAAGCTTACCATACGGAAACTGACTAGAAGAACAGAATTTTGAAGTGATTTGGCTTGTTCCAGATAATGAGAATACTATGAACTTCCAGTGGCTAATGTGGCTGGGGGTAAGAACAGAAATAGCCTTGGCAGCCAACAACATTGGTCTCAGAGAAAGGTGAGGGATATAAATCAGCTAAAAAATTTATTAAGAACCCACAATGTGTTGGGAGTCATTATTAGGTACAGTCAGTCCATGAGCATTTATTAAGCATTTTCCATATAAGGTACTATGTTAACATAGCAAAAATATCCTTCCTCCTCACCTCTGACTGATACCTTCAAGACTCAGATCACACCTAATGATGAGGCTTTTCTGGATCCTTAATACTTTCCCTTGGTACCTTGCATCTACTATGTGTGTTTGTGTGTGTGTGTGTGTGTGTGTGTGTGTGTGTGTGTGTGTATTGTTTCCCCAAGCTAAGTTTCTTGTGGGTATTCTTGTCTTTGCATTTCTAGTATTAAATCACAGAAATAGTTTAAAAAATGCTTGTTGAGCAACTGATTGATTAAAACCAGCAGAAACATCAAACTGAATATAAAGCAAAGTCCAATTTATGTTATTTTCTTTCTCTTCTACCTCAACTCCATCCCACTTAAAAATTTATGATTCCATTATATTTATGAGAAATATTCATCAGTATTATGAATGGAATAAATTAATAAATGCACAGAAGACAAACAAATGGGATAGAGTATTCTTTCAACTTTTAATTATATCAATAAACAATATTGCCACTGTAGATCAATATGTAGCAAACAGGTTGATCAATTTTCATCCTATGAATCATACTGAAAAAAAGATTCTTATTAGTTATAGTATCCCAAATGTTACTTATTTGTTCCCTTCACGTGAAAGGCAGAGAGGAGCACCAACTCAGAGAAAGTATTCAATGCTTCCTTAGTGGTAGGGTCCATTCCCAGGGTCTTTGTTATCTTGCCCAGTTAGCTCAGCTGCTCAGAGCCTGGTGGTAATAAGGCCAAAGGAATGGCTTTGCCCAAAGGAAACATTCTGTTTCATGGCTAGAGACTTTCCTCACTAATCCTGACCAGCTGTCTAACAAATGACTACTACAACTCATGAGGGGGATCAGGTGAGGGAATGTGGATGGCTTAGTAACAAATCCAACAACATGACTGGAATGTCCTCCTGGTGATGGGTTGGTGTCATTTTTCTATACAAAAAAAACAGAATATGTGTTATGAACTATTTGCAATGACAGATGAATTCACTGTACAAAATACATGTCCGAAAATCATGTAAGTCAAGCCCTTGTAAATGAAATTATCTTTTCAATGTAAGAAGGCAACCATTTAAAAGGAACTTGCAGAAATTCCATTTATTGAGGCAGAATAATGATTTTTTCATGTGAATAATCACTTTGGGAGATGGGAGATCTGTGATTTCCTCCTTATGGGAAAGTCCCAGGGAGGAAACTTCCTTCACTAGTGCAAAACAGGAACTGCTTAGCAAATGATAGTATCTTAGAATTCACTGGAAATACTGAAAGGGTGAGGGATCTGTCCAAGGTTAAGAAATGGGAATTGAATCCAAGAATTCTCGACTTCAAGGAAAGTTTTCTACTATGTACTGCTACTAGATGATTTGGAGGGTATTCATATCCATTTATTCATGGTAATGTTTTAAGCATGGTGACAATTTTATTATTGTCATGCTCATGTTTCAGATGACAAAGTAAAGTCTGATGAGGTTAAGTGACCAAGGTTGCACAATTAATTAGCATCAGAAGTAGGTAGGACTTAAACTCAAGACTTTCTGCCACAAAAAGCTACCATTCCTTGGCTGCAACAATCATTTTTTAATTTGTTAATTTTGTAAAATACTCTTTTGTACATTAGTACTTTGTTAAGTGGAAAACAACAACAGCGACAACTTCTTTTAAAATATTATATTTTAGAATAAAAAGCTTAAATCTGAAAGGGACTTTATAGGTCATCTAATCTATCTCATTTTATATATGAATAAACTTAATTAGCGAGAAGTTAAGGAACAACAGCGACAACTTCTTTTAATATATTATATTTTAGGATAAAAAGCTTAAATCTGAAAGGGACTTTATAGGTTACATAATCTATCTCATTTTATATATGAATAAACTTAATTAGTGAGAAGTTAAGGCAGGCATATTTCTAGAAAGGATGTAACTTGTTTAGCTCTAAAAAATTTCTAACTTTGACATCAAATTCATTATTCTTTCTATTGTGCCAAATAAAGCTTCTTCATTTTCTTTTTTAAAAAGTTGAGATCAGTACCATGACCCAAACTTGTTTGGTAACCATTTAGTGTCAAATTATTTAATTTCAATGAATAAAATATCATTACTTTTGCCATGCTTATTATTTTTCATCACCCTAGTTTTCTACTTCTCACTTTACCCCAGGAATAGTTTATTGCTAATAATAATAACAATCAAAGAAAATAAATCAATACATGAGTCATATCTTGCAAAGAATGAACTCAGACTTATTATACACACATACACACACATACACACACATATATACATATATATATATATATTTTTTGTCAAGGATTATGATGTGTGAAGGACTGCCCCAGAATTTACCACAGTCCTTGATACATCATAATCCTCGACAAAATTCTTGAATTTATTACTAAGAAATGATTTGTAAGCATTAAGAACAAAACAGTGATCACTAAAAGCCAGCATAGTGTTATCTGTGGCAGAAGATAACTTTGAAAAGGATGACCAATATCATCTGTTACAGTATATCTTTATTTTAAAGTATAGGTATATGATATTTTAAGATAAAGGTATATCCTTTATATACCTTTATTTTAATAAAACATTCAAGAAAATCCTTTATGTTAACATGTGAGGAAGTTGGAGAATATGAGCAAGATGAGTATTGATTTAGGGGGCTGAAGGACCAGATTCAATGCATCAATTCAATGAGTATCAGTGTCAACTTGGAAAGAGTTTTGTATTAAAGTGTCCCTGGACTATGTCTTTTATTCTATGTTATGCAGTATTATGACTGCTGCATTAGAGTCAGGTTCTTTGTTGAGTTCAGGTTGGAAGCACGCCTTCTGAGATTATTTTCATTTCTGAAATTCTGTGCTTCGATTTGAAAGTTGACATGGCTCTCAACATTGAAAATGATGGGAAGTTGAAGTGGATAGCTAATATGTTGTATGAGAAAATCTCCACGGAGTGAAACAAAGAATCAATCTGATGACATAAAAAAGCAAGGATAAATGTAATATCCTCACTTAAGGTTCAAAAAGTCAAATGCACAATTACAGAATGAAGGAAGGCATAGTAAAAAATATTCCATTTGAAAGGGGAAAAAAACCTCAAAAGTCAACAAACATACAGACCAAAGAAAACATTTTAATATGACCAAAACGCTTCCATGTCTATGGGGGAGCATGGTGTCTAGGGAGAAAGAGAAACAGATTTTTGCAGGGTAGAAAGGAGAAATAGCTTCCGTACCTTTCATAGACAGTGTGAGCATGGCAGCCTCCCCCCAAAAAAAATATTATATTGTTTTAGTATGTCTTAAAAGAAGTATCGTGATTAGAATCAGAGAGGTAATAATCTCACAGTACACAGTCCTTGAAAGACCAGATGTAGACAAAGATATTTAACTCTGAGCACCACATTTTGGTAGGAGATTGACAAACTGAAGAAATTAGTTCAAAATATATGCCCTTAGTTGCAGGGGAAGTTAACACACCCATCTTTGAAAGCATCATCTTAAGGCATCCACTACTTTGGTGGCTAAATAAGTACGTCAGATCATTTAACTCACTATATCTACTTGCTAGCCCCACACACCAGACCATGTTTCACCTTCACATACCATCTGGGCAGTAAGCCGCACACTCAGGTCATCTTGCCATCTGTCTGCTGTTCTTAGTCTCCTCTATCTCACCTCTTTCTCCCTCTTGCATTTAATATAGTCATCAAATCAATAATAACATTGCATTTAGAAAGAGTATATTAACGAGCTGTTCTTTCTATCCCTTCACCATACATGTGATGCTCCCTACCAAAATCCCTTTGTTGACTTGTATTTTTCTACATATAGCATTAATCCTTATTAGATCAGTCTTTAGGATTAATGGACCATAAATATACAGTTTGAAGAAACATTAGAAATCTTCAAATCCAATATCTTCGTTTTACAAATGAGAAAACTGTGACCCTGAGCAGTGAAATTACTTTCCCAGGTAGTAAAGGCTTGAGATAAGATTTGAACTCAGTTCTTTCTTTCTGAATCTAAATGAAATACTCTATTTACTATTCCATCTAGCTGCCAATAATAAGGCAAAAATTGCTTCACTTTTTGTATTTGTATCACCAGCACTGACCAACAATATTTATTAAGTCAACAAGCATTTATTAAGTGCTTACTATATGTCCAGCACTGTGCTAAGTCCTGGAATAATAATAATTATCTATCTATCAATTAATTTTCCTTTCTTTTTTCTTTCTTTCTTCCTTTCTTCCTTTCTCCTTTCTTCCTTTCTTCCTTTCTTCCTTTCTCCTTTCTTCCATCATTCTTTCTTTCTTTCTTTCTTTCTTTCTTTCTTTCTTTCTTTCTTTCTTCTTTCTTTCTTTCTTCTTTCTTCCTTCCTTCCTTCCTTCCTTCCTTCCTTCCTTCCTTCCTTCCTTCTTCCTTCCTTCCTTCCTTCCTTCCTTCCTTCCTTCCTTCCTTCCACCCTACCTTCCACCCTTCCTCCCACCTTTCCTTCCACCCTTCCTTCCTTTCTCTCTTTCTTCTCTCTATCTAGACAAAAAGAAAAAAATAACTTGTATCTGCAAAGATCTTATATGTAATAGAGGTAAACAACTCAGAAAAGCTGAAAAGGAGGAAGAGTCAAGCTAGGGAGAAAAGAAGGATGAAACAGAAGTTTGTAATACAGCTAAGAGAGAAATGAACCTCCTTAAACAGAAGTTCTAGGAGACATTCAATCAGGTGGAAGGATCTCAGAATTGCAGAGTACTTCCAAAGTGGGAATTCTGTTGCTAAAATAATCTTCCAGGAGGAAGAGTTTTCTGGAACATGATGGAGATGTCAGCCTAGTTAGAAATGAAAAAGTGCCTGGAACAAGCAAAGCACTTACCAAACACTTTTTCATTCATGTATTCATTTATTTAATTAAAGGAGGTGATTCAAATGTTTAAAGAAATTTGAGTCATTCTGTGAGGAACTGCTTATTTCTAATTGAGATCATTTAGCCTGGAAAAGAGAAGACTTGAGAAGGCAGAGGGGACATAACTTTTTTTTCCTAATTTTTTTTTTAAGGGCTGTCCTATTTAAGATAAATCAGTCTGGTCTTCAGCTTATGAAACTGAGACCAATGGGTTAAAGTTCTGGGGAGATGAATTTCAACTTAACATAGGAAAAAAGCTTATTAATGATGAGTAGTCAAAAAGTAGAATGGACCACATGTTAGTAAGGAATGAATTTCCCATCCCTAAAGTTAATTTGTCTAGAGGACAGATGTGTGTCAGTATGTATCTGTGGGGTACAGTAGAGAAAGGACGTGATTTGGGAGCACAGGGAACTAAGTTCAAATCTCACACCTGCTACTTGTGAAAACTAAGGAAGTCTTCCCTTCCCTCATTTACCTTACATATAAAATGAATGCGGCAACTAGATGAAGCCATAGTGCACAGAGTCCTGAGCCTACAGTCAAATCTGGACTCATACTAGCTGTGTGATCCTGGGCAATCAATTCTATTTGCTTCAATTTCCTTAAGTCCCAGAGCTAGTAAAGTCAGTTTCTGAAGGACATGACTGCTTGATGATATTCTCAGTCCTCAAAAAACATGCTCATCAATCTCAGACAGGACCTCACTCTATTAGGAGACAATTTCTGTTTACAGAAATTATTATTACTATATGAAGCATAGTGGTAAGGGTTGGGGATATACATAGAAAAGCTGAGGCAGAGTCTGCTTTCAAGGAGCTCCCTTTTTATTCACACATGTCAAGTGGAAAGGTTTTGTGTCCTTAGGGTACAATGTAAAAAATTTCATTAATTAGGCTAGCTGGCAATCAATACCTTAATGATCAGTTGTTTCTCTTGGTAGCCAAAGACTCCAAAGGAAACTCTGAGCTGACTTAATTAACTTCTGAAAGAGGATTCCCCTGACAATTAAAAATCAAATTCTGTTTAGAGTATAAACAAAATCCAGTCTGGGTGAACCCTTACTCTGAAGGAAAGAATCTCTGTCTTTGGTCAGCTCCATTAGAATTTGGAGTGATTCACCTCATGAATGAGAAAACTAACCTGAGAGGTACAAATGGAGATGACTTCCTCATGCCCAGATTACTGGAGGCTGCTGAGTCTCATGATCAAGCCATCTTTTCAATAGAAACTGAAGACTGTCAACTAACCTAATTAATAAATTGATTATTAATTATCCAGAAACTCTGTCTCTTGGGATTTTTCCATTCATTTCATATCTATGTATTTATATCCATTTATACATATATAGTTCCATTTGAATCATTTGATGGTGTCCAGGGCTTTCTTGTCCAGATCTTCAGTCCCATGGCTGCTAAGGAGGCTTAGGCTGCTGATTATGCCTTTTGGTAGAAGGTATTAGTAGTTGGAGATAGCAGTTGAAATGGTGTCACTGACTTGACCTGCTTGCCATGTACTACCTCTTGTATCTCTCTCAGAGAACTTTGTGTCTTCAGTGAGATTGGTCGAAGCTTTTTGTCTTTCACAAAAGCTGCTTCCCTAGATGATGGCCTTTGAGTCTGGGATGCAAAGTAATCTTCATGGGACACTTTAAAGGTTGCAAATAGCCTTACATTTTGACCTCTTCTTATTCTGAGATAGATGTAAGCACTTGAGGGAACTACAACACTTTTCCCACAGCAATTGGCCCTTGACCTGAGTTTTGAAGGAAGTTGGGGATTCTAGGAGGCAGAGGTGGGAAGGGAGGGAATTCTAGGCATGGAAGATAGTCAATACAAAGGCACTGAGATGAAAAAATGGAGCATCATTTAAACAACACTGCATAGATCAATAAGACTTGAATATATTGTTTATGGAGGACAATGGAAAAGAAGGTTAGAAAGATGGGTAGGGACCTAATGAGTCTTTGAAGTAAATAACATAAGGATATTGACTCCAGTTTAAATGATGAAAGAAATCAAGCCAGAAATTCACCCAGGGTCCCATAGCTAGTCAAAAGCTAAACTCAGCCTTGCATCCAAATCTAAGCCTAATACTTGTTCCAGTCCCTCATACTCCCTTTCCCCATGCTTCTAATGTAAGAGTAGGCTTTTCAACTGTACTAAATATTTTTTTTAAAGATACTTAGAACAAAATCTTGGCAAGTGATCTGTTCTGCCAAGACAAACATGAAAGTCAAGTCTGAAATGTTGAGGAATGAAACTTTGCTCTAGTTCATTATTTTTAATTTTTCCTCTTTTCAATAATAAGAAAAAGCAATATTGATTTTGGATGTAATTACATAAGGGAGATGATTAAGAATTACAGATTTTTTTTTTGTTCTTGGAAGATCCTGAGAAAACCCACGAAAATTTGAAACTGTATGTTGCCTCTCAAATCCTTAATAGAGGTCTGCATAAATTTTGAGGATGGCAACCAGCCCAGTCCAGTGCCAAGATCAAGATCCTGTTTTCTAGTAAATTAGAACTCATATTTTTATATTAAGGAAGCATGACCCATGGTCTTATATGTCCTTTGTCCTTTTCATTTCAGCATAATTAATCTTCCAGTGGGTCAAAAGGAAAAGTGATGGGGTGAAGAATAGAAAAAATTTACAAAACTCTATCAAATGCAATTCAGACTTTCAGAGATACCTAGGAGACAAATCACAATGATGACCACAAGTCTTCTGCATACAGATAGTTGTCATGTGGTCTAGGTGACACAAAGGGTGAGAATAGTGAATTATACTTTAAATACTAAAAAAAAAAAATGATGCTGAAAATATAAATGAAAATAGGCATTTGTTGTCTTGGCAAAGTGAAGGAGTCATCAACAGAATTAATCAATGGATCTGATTTTTCAAGAGTACCATTGAAGAAACATGGATGATCTCTATTCATTAAAGTATTTTTAAAAACATATTGGGGGACAGCTAAGTGGTGCAGTAAATAGAGCACCTGCCCGGAAGTTAGGAGGACCTGAGTTCAAATCTTGTCTCAGACACGTAACACTTCCTAATTGTGTGACTCTGGGCAGGTCACTTAACCCCAATTGCTTCATTTCCCTCCCCCTCAAAAAAAAAAAATATTGGTGTGATAGAAATTCATAGCTTTCAAAAAAAAAGTAGGATATTGTCCTTGGACTTAGTTGAAATCTTTCTCTTAGCCTTTAATACAAGAATATAGAAATTGAGCTGGAAGACATATCAGAAGAAATCCAACCCAAGTCACTCAATTAGTAGATAAGAAAAATGAAACCTAAAGACATTCAGTGGCTTAAGATTATTAAATGTTCCATGAAAGCAGGAAGGGAGGGGAGGGTTGTTTTTATTGCCACTTTTCAAAAATTCTCTTCCCAAAAGCAATAAAAATAATAAAACAGTGCTGTGCTTTCTATATAATTGATACTCAATTAAAAAAATGTCAAAGAAATGGATAAATCTTGAATGAGTTCTGTCTGGGCCCTGGTTCCCTTTTCTGGGTTCAGGCTGGATATCTTGATAGCCAGCTGTAAATTTCATCAGCAAAAGAAACTTGATGATATGAAGGGAAAGTAAGGAGATGCAAAGGCAAAGTGGTCGATTAAAGTTTTGGCTTTCTATATAACATTTGTATTTTGGGAGAAAATATTTAGACTCCAAACTTTCTTTCAATCATTACAAAATAATAAATGTTTTCATTTGTGTTAGGGAAAACTAAGTTTACAAAATTACAAATTTTGACTGCTTTACATGGAAGGATTGGAAATATGTGGAATATATTCAATGATTAGTTTGTTTCCCAAAAAATCTGAAACAACATTACAGATAATATTCATGTTTAATGATTTTATTTCCTTTACTTGCCTCTTTGTTGATTTTCTGTTCATTAGGAAGGAGTGTTTTGATCTAATTTTTTCCATTCTCTCAGTAATTAGCTGAGTAACATCAGGAAGGTCAGTTGACCCCTTTGTGTCTCAGTTTCGTCATGTGTCAAAAGAGAGGAATGGCCTTTAATATCCCATCTAGTTCTAAAATATGATGATTCAATAATATTGTAATTTTCTTATATTTGTAAAATATTTGTTCTGTAATATGGATAAAAACTAACATGTTTAATTTAGAGAATTCCTGAAGAAAGAAGTTATTGAAAATATCACTTGATTGGATGTTCCTTTTTGTTTTTACCATTTAAAATTGAGATTGAAACTTCTACATTTCCCATACTTATTAATTGATGATGACTTTTCAACTATATTTTCTTTAAAGTGTATCGAAAGAATTAATAAAAGACACAGATCATGTATTCCTTTTCAAACAGATGGAAGGCCAAGAGAAACATGAGTAGACTTAAGAAGAAATAAAATGGGAAAATAGAAGATATGCATCCATTATTATGAAGTACTGTTCAACATTTTCTAAGTGACTCTTGGCAAATATTTATTGAACATAAATTGCATGTGTTAGCCCTTGGAGAAAATTATGAGGAAATCCTTTAAGAAAGGGTAGAGTTGTAGCAATAAGGAGAAAATAGTCTCAAAGTGCTCTGCCCTAGTCAGAATATGTGGACACCTCAGTTCAGGAAGACAATTGATAAGCTGGAGGGTATTCAGAAAGTAAACAGAATGGTGATGGGCTTTGACCTCAAGATCTGTTAGGAATAATTGAAGGAAAAAGGTTTATTTAGTCTGAAGACTAGAAGACTGAGTAGGAAAGGAGAGGAGTGATGTCAGCTGTTTTTAAATACAGTATATTTGACAAGATTTTCTCACCAGAGAACAGATACTGCTGTGAATAGATTACAGGTTCTAAAATCAGGAAAACATCTTCCTGAATTCAAATCTAGTTTCAGACACTTACTAAATGTATGACCTTAGGAAAATTACTTCACCCTGTTTGCCTCAGTTTCCTTATCTGTAAAATGATCTGAATAAGGAGATGTCAAACCATTTCAGTATCTCTGCCACAAAAAATCCCAAATGGAGTCACTAACAGATGGGCTCTACTGAAAAATGAATAGATAGAAGCAATCTCTATAATGGAGATTAGGCAAATTCTGCTTGGTCCTACAGAACAGAATTAGGAGAAGTGGAAAAAAATTGCAAAAAGAGATATTTAGGTTTGATGTAACAAACAAGAAAGCCAAAACCACAATTATGACAATACCCTTCCTAAAAATTAGAAGTATTCAAAGATGAAATGAATTAATTTAGAAGGAACCAAGCTTGTCATTGGAAATAGTCAAGGAAATGCCAGGGAACCCCTTGTAAATTTTACCATAGTAAGAATTCTTTCAAGGGTAGATATTAGACTAAATGGATTTCAAAGACCATTATATTTAAGATTTCTGGGATATTTTGATCATAGAATTTAGAACTAAAAGACAGGATAGAGATAATCTGGTTCAACCCTTTTCTTTAAGAAATGAGAAATTAAGTATTCCTAAGAGAAAGTGGCTTGCCCAAGATACCACAGATAACTATTGGTATACCCAGGATTAGAATATGCCTTCTATTTATCATGCCTAAAATAAGGTTAAAATCCTTGTTGTTCTGATTTTTTTTAAGTTGTACTAATTGTAGAGAATTGGTCAATTATATGTATATATAATACATACAAATATATATATATATATGTATGTATGTTATAGATATGTGCGTATATATATTTATATGAGGATTAAAATAATTAGCTTTTCCTCTTGGAAATGGACATTCTTATTCAATGATTAACAATTGCAAAACTATTGGAGGTGAATGGGGTGGGGAGGACCTAGGAACAGCAGCAATACAAATGCAAGACTATAACGGGAGCTACTGCTGAGTCCTAAGATGATTCCTGGTATTTTATGAAAAATTAGAAATGCAAATTGGTCCAGTAAATGTTGCAATTAGTGAAGACTATGTGTATGGCCTGAAATTGTGACATCATACATTTTAGAACCTTTCTTGGAAAACACAATAAAGTAGATGCCGGCAATTATAGGAACTGCTAACTCAACAGAGACAGCCTTTACATTTAGCGTAAAGAGAGACTCAGTGACTTTACTCTGAGTAAAGGTGATTATTCAACAGGCCTGTCCAGATATCATTTTTTTAAAAATGCCTGGAGGGTCAGCTCCCATCTGATAAAGGAACTCTTGGTTAGTAAATAATGAAATGAGCTTAAATTATATTTCACTAACTGTAGTGTCAGGCCCAGATGACAGGATTGACCATTAACAGTACAAGAAAGGACCTGAAATTACTTCTAATTTAACCCTTGCCTAACAGATGAGGAAAATGAGTCACAGAGAACTTACATGTCTTACCTGAGATCATTTAGCTTGTAAGTATCTGAGGTAGGATTCAGGCCTTCCTAGTTCTGGGTCCAAATCCCTTATGCTTAACTTCACCATATTTGACCTCTTCCCTATATCCAATATATTGCCAAGGTCTTTCTCAGGGAGATCTTTCCCATCCACTCTCTTTTCTCCTCTGACATTGCTATGACTCTGGTACAAACCACCATCATGTCACTTTTGGATTACTACAATATCTAGCTGGTTGGTCTGCTTGCCACAAATGTCTCTTTCCTTCAATCCATCCTCTATCCACTAAAATGATTTTCCTAAAGTGCCAGTACAACTATATTCAATAAATTCCAATACTTCCTATTCCCTCAAGAGTTAGCTTATCCAGAAACTGGAAACTGAGTGGATGCCCATCAATTGGAGAATGGCTGAATAAGTTGTGGTATATGAATATTATTGTTCTGTAAGAAATGACCAGCAGGATGATTTCAGAAAGGCCTGGAGAGACTTACACGAACTGATGCTGAGTGAAATGAGCAGGACCAAGAGATCATTATATACTTCAACAACAATACTATATGATGATCAATTCTGATGAACCTGGCCGTCTTCAGCAAGGAGATGAACCAAATCAGTTCCAATGGAGCAGTAATGAACTGAACCAGCTACACCCAGGAAAGAACCCTGGGAAATGACTATGATTACTACATAGAATTCCTAATCCCTCTATTTTTGTCCGCCTGCATTTTTGATTTCCTTCACAGGCTAACTGGATACTATTTCAAAGTCCGATTCTTTTTATACAGCAAAATAACTGTATGGACATGTATACATATATTGTATTTAACTTATACTTTAACATATTTAACACTTATTGGTCAACCTGCCATCTAGGGGAGGGAGTAGGGGGAAGGAGGGGAAAAGTTGGAACAAAAGGTTTTGCAATTGTCAATGCTGAAAAATTATCCATGCATATATCTTGTAAATAATAATATATATATATATATATATATATATATTATATATATATATATATATATATAGAGAGAGAGAGAGAGAGAAGAGAGAGAGAGAGAGAGAGAGAGAGAGAGAGAGAGAGAGAGAGAGAGAGAGTCAGGTTATCTTCTGTTTGGCGTCCTAAGCAACTTCCTCCCTACTTTTCTTTCTCCCATATATGTGATGCTCTTCCTGGCCATTTCTCAAACAAGATGTTCCATCTCTGGGATCTGGGGATTTTCTCTTGCTCTCTTCTATGCCTGGAATATGCTTACTCCTCAATTCTACCAATATCTTTAAGTTTCAGCTGAAAGACATCTTTTACTGGAAGCTTTTCCCAACTTCTCTTAATTCTAATGGCTACCCCCTGTTAATTATTTCCTACCTATTCTGTATAAGCTTGTTAGGATCATTTTATTTATTGTCTTCCCCATTAGATCATGAGCTCCTTGTGTTAGGGATTGTCTTTTGACCTTTTGGTATCCCTAGATCTTGGAAGGGTACCTGGCATAGAATAGGTATTAAATAAATGTTTACCTGTTGATCACTAGCACTCTAGAACTGTTCCAGTATTGAAATGAGACATTTGTTCATGTTTGTCCTTCATTCTCGAAAAGAACCATGGCTTCAGAGAAGTAATTGTAATGACAGGAAAGTGCAATGGATTTAAGTGAGAGTGGACTGTGCAAAGTTGCCAGCTTTACTTTCTTCTCTAGAACCATCTGAGTCCAGAGCAAGATACAGATCAAGACTACTAGATATGACTCTAGATGAAGTAGGAGACCTTGGTCTTTTAAGTTAAGCTATTTAACTGGTCTCTCTCTGACTGAGGCAGCACAATTCAGTTATTAAGATGAGGTAACAAATGAGGCAGTGAAAGGTTTTTTTAACCCAGTTAAAAAAAATGGAAATCAGGGAGGGGAAAACTTTCAGGGTTTCTGACCAAAATAGAAACAATTTCTATTTATATTCCTTCTGAGACAATCGGTTGATTAGTTGTTATCTTTCATTCTCGAAGAGGAACAAAATGACTTTAGTATGTTAGAGTTGAGTTACAGTGTGTCCGACTGTGGCTGATCAGACCAATACAAGCTCGGGATGCTCTGCCACAGATCAGACACAAATAGCCCATATTAACATTTGGGATAGATTCTCTAATTTTATACATGTTGCATTTTTGGGGGCTAAATCAATTCTGCTTTGCTCAGAGAGCACAGCACCTTCTGTGATGAGGGCACGTTATGTTGGGCAGTTGTGTGCCAGTATCTTCCATGTTACAATCAATTCTAAAGTTCTTAAGACATACCTTGAGAGTGTCCTTGTATTGCATTTTCTGTCCACCATGTGAGTGCTTGCCCTGAGTCAGTTCTCCATAACAATAATTATTTTGGCCTCCTAAAGATGATCAAGTGGGACTTGACCCCAGACCTATTATTCGTCAATCAGTGAGAACCAGATAGATCTGAGTTTAAAGCACATATTTATGAACATGGGGAATATATGAATTTCTTTTTCTTGGCTATGTTTATCCATTTAAACATTTATTTCCCCCTCAGTGAGGTTAGGGGGATAAGAAAGAGAAAAAAAAATTATAAATAGAAATAACAATTGGAACAGCAGCAATCAACACCAAAATAATGAATCTGGTCCAAAATGATGGCATGGAAAGTGCAAAAGACTTAGAATCAGTGACTCCTAGCTTCAAATTCAGGTTCTGCCAATTCACCTGTGTGACAATGGGCAAATCATTTGCTCTCACTGGGTTCTAATGTCTTTATTTATAAAATAAGAGGTTTGGAGTAAATCGATGACTCAAAATATGTGAATTCTTTGAATTATTGATACGGGCAAATATCAGGAACATTGACCATGATTTCATTGAATCATAGAATCTCAGTATTTGAAGGGTTCTTAGTAATTTTTTTAGTTTCTTTTTAAAATCATTAAATTATTCATTTATTTTTTAAATATGTATTGCTTTATGAATCATGTTGGGAGAGAAAAATCAGAACAAAAGGTAAAAACAATAGGAGAGAAAAAAAACAGAAAAAAAGAAGTGAACATAACAAGTGTTGATTTACATCCAATTTCCATAGTTCTTTTTTCTGGATACAGATGACATTTTCTATTCAAAGTCTATTGGGATTGCTTTGGATCATTGAACCACTGAGAAGAACCAAGACTTTCTTAGTTGATCATACATTCTTGCTGTTATTGTGTATAACAATACATTTTCTGGTTCTACTTGTTTTATTCAGTATCTCAGTTCATGTCAGTTTTCCCAGGCCTTTTTAAAATCAGTTTGTTCATCATTTTTTATAGAATAATAATATTCCATTTTCTTCATATACCACGATTTATTCAGCAATTCTCCAACTGATGAGGAATTTTTCCAATCTTTTGCTACTGCAAAAATTTATTACAAACATTTTTGCGCATAGGGATCTTTCCTCTTCTCTATGATTTCCATGTGTTACAGACTCAGTAGCAACACTGCTGGGTAAAGAATAGGTACAGTTTTATAGTCCTTTGGGCATAGTTCCAGATTGCACTCCAGAATGGTTGGATCATTTTGCAACTCCATCAACAATACAATAGTGTCCCAATTTTCCCCACATTTCCTCCAACATTTATCATTATCTTTTCCTATCATCTTAGCCTACCTGAGAGGTATGAAGTAGTACCTCAGAGTTGTTTTAATGTGCATCTCTCTAATCAACTGTGATTTAGGACATTTTTTCATATGACTATATATGACTTCAATTTCATCATCTGAAAATTGTTCATATTCTTTGATAATTTGTCAATTGGGGAAAGATTTGTATTCTTATAAATTTGATACAGTTCTTTATATATTTTAGAAATGAAACCTTTGTCAGAAACATTAACTGTAAAATTTTTCCCCCCTTTTGTACTTCTTTTTTAATCTTGTTTCTATTGGTTTTGTTTGTGCAGAATCTTTTTAATTCAATGTAATTAAAGTTGTCCATTTTGCTTTTCATAACATTCTCTAGTTCTTCTTTCATCATAAGTTCCTCCCTCCTCCAAAGATCAACAGATCTTGATATTATTAGGCAAATTATCCATTGTTCTCCTAAATTGCTTATGGTATCACTATTTATGGGTACAAATAATGTACCCATTTTGACTTTATTTTAGCATGGGTATGTGAGATGTAGGTTTATGCTAAGTTTCAGACATATTATTTTCCAGTTTTCTCAGCAATTTTTGTCAAATTGTGAATTCTTATTCCAGAAATTGGAGTTTGGGGATTTATCAAACATTAGATAACTATAGGCATCAATTATTTTATCTGGTATATTTTATCTATTCCACTGACTTACCATTCTATTTCTTAGCCAGTATCAAGCTTTTTTTTATAAAATAGTTTTAGATCTGGTACTGATAAGCCACCATCCTTTGTATTTTTTTTTCCACTAATTCCTTTGATATACTTGATCTTTTGTTCTTCCCAATGAATTTTGTTATTTTTCTAATTATATAAAATAATTTTTTGGTAGTTTGATTGGTATGGCACTGAATAAGTAGACCAATTTAGGCAGAGTTTTCACTTTTATTATATTATCTCAGTCTACCCATGAGTAATTGATATTTTTCCAATTGTTTTGATCTGACTTTGTATGAGTATTTTGGAATTGTGTTCTGTTCAAATAATTTCTGGGTTTGTCTTGGCAGGTAGATACACCCAAATATTTTATTTTGTCTACAGTTATTTGAAATGGAATTTTTCTTTCTATCTCTTGCTTCTGGGCTTTGTCAGTAATATATAGAAATGCTAACGATTTGTGTGAATTTTTTTCTATCCTGCAACTTTGCTAAAGCTGTTAATTGTTTCAAGTAAGTTTTTGGATGATTTTCTAGGATTTTGTAAATATATCATCTGCTCATTGCAATGCTAACTCCTTTAATTCCTTTTTCTTTTTTTATTGCTAAAGCTAACATTTATATTTTATATATATATATATATATATATATATATATATATATATAAAACATTTTATTTGTGGTGATTATGGGCATCCTTATTTCACCCCTGATTTTACTGGGCATGTATCCAGCTTCTCTCCATTACAAATAATGCTTGCTATTGATTTTAGATAGATACTGCTTATTATTTTAAGGAAAACTCCTTTTATCCTTCTGCTCTCTAGTGTCATTTAGGAATGGGTGCTATATTTTGTCAAAAACTTTTTCTGCATCTATTGAGATAATCATATGATTTTTGTTGGGTTTGTTATTGCTATGGTTGATTGTGGTAATAGTTTTCCTGATATTGTACCAGCCTTGATTTCCTGGTATAAATCTCAAATCGTTGTAGTATTATTTGCTGATAAGTTGCTGCAATTTCTTGGCTAATATTTTATTTAAATTTTTTGCATCAATATTCATTAGAGAGATTGGTCTGTAATTTTCTTTCTCTCTTTGACTCATCCTGGTTTAGGTGGGTTTTCAGCAGATTTTAATAAGTTATGACCCATATCTGAACCCAAAATTATTCTGTAGTGTATGTGACAAAAGTTTATGTAGAATTTGGTTGAAGAGTTCTCATTAAGATGAACCCACTATCTCCCACCATTTTGGTATAGTTCTTATTTTGACAAAGTTTCTACCTTAGAGGAAGACTAAAACTACCTTTGCAACTTCTTAATATACTAGTAGACCTTTTTTTTTTTTTTTCCTCTTTATTTTACTTGCTCAGGCCAAGAAGACATAGTATTGCTTCTTCCATATTATATAGTCTATAAATAGGATGAGTACACCTATTACATACCCCATCGCCAAGCTAAATATTCCTTCGTCTTTCCCTACAGTAAAATCATGTGCATGTTTTCAAGAACCTCCACCATCTGAAAATGCCCTTCTCTGGATGATAGTAATCTTATTAAGACCTCTTCCAAATGGTAGTACTTGAAACTGAACATAATAAGTGAGGTCTGATTTGGAATCATCCAAACACAGTGGGATTTTCAATTTTCCAATTCCATGAGCGTCCTTGGTCAGCATATTTTACTCTTGATTCATTTACAGATGAACTTTTTATCCAGCCACATCTCTCCATCTTGCATTTGTTTATTTTTGAACCTGGATGAGACTTTACATTTCTCCTTATTGTTCTTAACTTTCTGCTTTTAGTCTTAGAGCTAAAAATATAACAACCTAGAAACATCCCCTCACATCTAGTCTTCATTAACTCTTTCCCTTCTCTCCCCAACTATCCACAGGATAACAAAATAATTGGATTTCAACAATATAAAATCATCCCACTCCATTTGTCCCTCACAACAACACACCTGGATAAAGCCACCTAACCTGATACCTTTATAAGTATACAAACCAGGGGGCAGGTAGGTGGCACAATGGATAGAGCACCAGCCATGAAGTCAGGAGGACCTGAGTTCAAAGCTGATCTCAGACACTTAACACTTCCTTGACCCTGGGCAAGTTACTTAACCCCAATTGCCTCAGTAAAAAAAAAAAATAATAATCATAATCATAATCATAATCATAATAAAGATCAATTGTTTGCTAGCTGTGAAGGCCTAGACAACTTTTTATGTGTGAGTGATTGAGGGATTTATTTACAACTTTTGAGATCCATATAAAATTATTGGAATGGAAAAAATGCCTGGAAGCGTAAAGGACAATCATTCTTAAGGTAGTAATAGAGGCATGCTAAAATCCACTCAAAATACTCACCAGAATCAATTGCTAATTATTCAGTGTGAGCATTTATACCTTGGAAACTAAAATAGAGCATACTTGACTTACTTGATTTATTGATTGGGTAGACTTGAGAGTGGAAGAGAAAATGTTAATGATGTAATTTAAAGTTTAAAGAATTGAAGGAGACATCCTCTCCTCCCAGAAAGCCAGTTGTTAAATATTTACCAGCATATCCTGGAGTAGTGGTCTAGACCTTTGATTTCATTGGAGTGGACAATTCCCAATATGGAAACTCTATACACTGAAATATCTCAACAACTCCTCCATAATTTGTAACCTTAGAGTTTCCTGAGGAACTGAGAACTTGAGTGACCTACTTATAGTTATAACTAGCATATTTCAAAGGCTTAAATTGACTCCAGGTCTTCTGATTCCAAGACTTACTCTCTATCCATCCTGCTACACTGTTCCTTGAATTGGGAAGAACACCCTCTAATATATGAATAATTTATTCCAAAGAAGTCTCCCATCTTATACAAGAGTATTTTCTTGGCGAGAGTTTAGAATTAGTTAAACTAAAAAAAGTTTCTCAAAAAATACTAAAAATGATATAAGGGAACAAGAAAGAGAGTAGGAAAGCATTTGAAATAATTATTGCTATTAACAATTATGCAAAATAAAATATATGTGACATCCTAATCAGCAGGATTTTATATAAAGACAATCCCAAACAGATAAAAACAGCTAGTTACATGTTATGATAGTAAACAGTGAAATTATTTATTTGGACTGGATTTGTTAAATGTTAATCTGTTATCCATACATTGTTCATGTATAAATGCATTTTTGTAACTATTTATAGACAAATGTCAAGAACACTAATGTCTTTTGGAGAAGATGTAGGAGAAAAAGGATTTCAAATTAATGAGAAGGAAGAATTTATTTAAGAGTAAAAAAATACTCTCTTAAGAATTCATAGCTGTCCTTATCTTCTGAGGACAAAAAGAGAGAACAGGCTTAAATTGTAGCAGAGGGGATTTGAGTTACATGTAAGTTAAAACTTCCTAACTCCAAGATTCTGAAACACGGCTGTTGTGGAATCTCCTTCCTCGGAGATCACCAAGAGCAAGACAGACTTCCAACTGTTTTTGGATCCAAGTCAAAATAACGTAAGACTGAATGTGATATTTTGTGTACATCTGACTTCATATCCTTAGTAATGGTCTACTAGTATATTAAGAGTTATTTTACAGGGGATGAGGACCAGCTGTTCTCTGTATCAACTGAGAAAAGGAAAAACGGGAATGCTTTTTAATTACATCAGGAGAGTCTGGTGGGCTGTAAGACTTTCCTGCCAGGATGCTTTGTTTAATGTGGGAATGAACAGGCTACTCAGGGGAATGCTAGTCAATACTGAGTAGAGATTAGGGAGATGAATTGGAAGGTCCCTTCCAGCTCCAAATCTATGAGCCTATGATCCTCACCCAGAGAGACTGATTTAGTTCCATATTGAATTGTTGGCCTGTCTGAACAAACAAAATGTCAAGATATTAAGGCCAACATCGCCAGAATGGAGGAATAAATGGAGAATGAGATGGTGGGGTACTAGATTATATAGGCTGATAGATTTAGAACAAGTTTATGGGAAAAAGATTTGTAAATAGTTTTTAAAAAAATGCCCTTCCATATGATCAGAAGATTGGAGTCTAATTTCTATAATTTTATTGGTGAAGAAATGGAGGAACACAAGAGGTTGACTTATCCAAGATCACACAGGAAATGTCAGAGATGGGATTTGAACTTAGAGCTTCTAACTGCAGAACCCAAGCATTGTACTCTGAAAGTGCTAGACCTGTGACTTTGATTTTTATAGGCAGGCTCTAAACCTTTGTTTTGGCACCTGTAAAATGGGGATAACATTTGTACTGCTTTACTTAGGGTTTTTGGAGGAGAGGCTTCTATAAAGCTCCATGTGATATAGAAAAATAGAAACTGACTATGCAGGATATAGGATGGTGGGATATAGGATGATGGGATATAGGATGGAAAGATAACTACAACACAAAGGGAGTTTGGACTTGAGATCATTTGTAGCATCCTAAATGAAGGCAAATCATTCAGAGTGCTCAGTAGCTACTTACCCAATATGAGTTTTAAATTGAACTAGCCTTCTAGGATGGAGGAATATTAAGTGACAATTACTCCTTTTGCTCCTCCTTCTATTCCATTTGAGGTCAGGCTCTCTGAGAACAGGTAGGAAACCTTTTTCTGTAGGGCTTTTAAAATTAGAGGTATTACCAACTTCACTCTTGTCTCCGTGGGAGTCATCCTCAAAGCTGGGGAAGAAAATGAATCAGGCTTTTCCTAATTTTCTCCTGCCTCCTGATTCTGTGGCTGTGCAATTACATTTATACATGCAAAGGATACCATTAAACAGTCAATGAAATTAAATACACTGACCATTAGAATGAATTAATTTCTTTCTGCATCGATTTATTTGAGAGAAAAAAATGCAAGTTAGAAAAACAAAAGGCTGCTCCTCATATTATAACTGGCACTTATAAAGCATTTGCCAGTTTCAAAAGCCCTTTTTACCTACAGTATTTCATTTTAGATCTCAATTGCCCTGGTGACATAGGTACTACCCATTATCATAATACTTTCTGTCTCACAAGTAAAATATCTTAAACTGAGACAGATTAAGTGATTTACCTGAAGTCACACAAGGAGTAAAATGGGGTTTAAATTTAGGGCTTTCTGACCCCAAGCCTATGTATATTCTATTATTGTCTCTATCTGTAACTTGGAAATTGGATGGTAGACTGGATAGAGTGTCAGGCCCAGAGTGAGGAAGACTCATTTTCCCAAGTTCAAAATCTAGCCTTAGACACTTATGAGTTTGTGTGACCTTGGAAACATGACTTTCCCTTGTTTGCCTCATTTTCCTGATCTGCAAAATAAGCTGGGGAATGGTCAATATTCCAGTATCTCTGCCAAAAAAACAAACAAACCCAAAATAGGATCATGAAAAGTTATAGATGACTGAAAACAACTGAACAACAAAACCTACTGCTTAGCTTGTTCAAACGTTCCATGATTCTGTTACTACATTAGATTAATGGATGATATCACATCTCAAAAGATATATTCATACCAGATCATTCATCAAATCAAATTCAAATCTACTTAATAGAATTAAGATTCTCCTTTTCTTCTACCCTAGTACATATTTGGAGATGTACTGTTTTCTACTATTTTTGGAAGAAATTATTCTTCAGAGAAAATACAAATTTTAATCATCCTAGATTTGTCTTTCAGTAACATATTTATGCCCTTTATCTGGCCTCTAGAAAAATATGATGTTGTTAGATCACATTTCTTTAGATATATACAAATTAGGCACATCATACAATGAGTTAGGAATTACTTTCCTAATGTTTCACAATAGCTAGAATTAATTGAAATCCTTTAGGGTAAAAGAGGCCGGAAGTATGTGGTGTTCATGGTATAGTAGGGAATAATTAGATCTGTAGTGAGGAGACACTCCCAATTAAATCTTTATGGGAAAATGATTTTAAAATTGGCTTTGAGGAAATTGAATGGGAACAGATCATAGGCATAATGTAACACTCAGTGCATGGTATTAAGAAATATATTTTACATCTGTGCCTAGGCTCTACGTTATCTCTCATAATGTCAGGATATAATTCAGGTAATAAAGATTTCAGATCCAGTACCAGGTTCAGAAGGAGGGAGGGATAGTTCAACAAATGCAGTGACTCCTACAGATTCAGTTAGTGCTTTTAAGTGTCAATCTTTTGCTTAGGGTTTTGTCCAGAACTGTGATTTCATCAATTTGGGAAAGTCTTGATGAAGACACTCTCAAACAATGCCAGATCCTATTCTAATACCTCTGTTGTTCCAGAAGTACCCAGGGTACTGAGTGGTTCAGTAATTTAGTCAGAGACACACATTCTCCACATAGGCTGGCCTGATTCTACATTCTCTGTTCTGTCTCCTGTCTCTCTTTCTTTCTGTCTTTGTGTCTCTGTCTCTATCTCTCCCTTCCTTCCTCTTTCCCTCTCCTTTCTCCCTTTCCCTCTCCTTCCATCCCTCTCTCTCTATCTCTTTTTTCCTCTCTCTCTTTCTCTCCTTCTCTCCCTCCATACTTCCCCCTCCCTCTCTCTTCGTCTCCCCCTCCCTCCTTCTCTCTCAGTCCCTGTCCCTTTCCCTCTGTCCCTCTCTTCTTCTTTTTCTTCTTCTTTTCTCTCTCTCTCTCTCTCTCTCTCTCTCTCTCTCTCTCTCTCTCTCTCTCTCTCTTTTCCCCTCCCTCCTTCCCTCCTTTTCTTCTTTTCTTCCTCCCTCCTTCTTTCTCTCCTGCCCCCCGAGTCTTGGGAGAGAAATAAAGCATGGAACACATTATGATCTCCTAGGTTCCACATAACACTGGTTGACTTAACTAGACACTATTTTCCAAGTTATAGAATTCATCACTGGGGCATATACTTCTTCCCCTTAGTAACTATGATCCCTACATAAGATGTCATGGTTTCCTTCTAGCCTTAAGCATTGTCCAATGAGATTACATCCAGGATGATATTGATCGGGTTCTATTGCCTTACAGAGAACGTGAAAAACTCAAGGCCCTTCCATCTCCCTTCCAGTTGAATTTTCCCTTGAATTTTCTTAGCACAAGGACTTCCAACCCTTTATGGCACCCCCAAAATTTAGAAGTTTGGTTTCCTAACTTCCAGCTCCAAAACTCTTCCAATATTTAAAGTCTCAAGTTTGTAGTTTATATTAGTTCATAGATATGACCTCCCTTTGAACAGTAGAATACATATAAAAATACTCAAAAAAAAGTTAAATTCTTCACCATTTGTACTCCATCTGAGGTGCAGCTTTAAATGTTTTTCCTGGATCCTTATTGGCATTCAATTATCTTGTGGAAGGATGATGGCCTCCAGGTTTTTTGCCATCATATTCCAATTATAATTTACATAGTGCTTCTCATGATTGGCAAGAAGGAAGCAGCGGTGTTATTCACATGCAGAGAGTCAACCCCGCCATGAGTAAGCTATTATGTAGAAAAGGAAGCATTTTAAGCAAATTGATTTTCAGTGGAGAGCTTTAGCCCAAAACAACTGCTTTGTGCTGAAGCCAGGATCAATAGTTCTAAGCAAAGCCAAAATTGAATCATGTCACGGCTCCAATTTCATGATAGTTTTAATGTAAGATAAATAATAAACTTGCTTTGAAATCTTTCTTGCTGTCTGCCCTCATTTCAATACGAATCAGTATGTATTTCATTACCCAGCTAGCTGTTGACATGGGAGCCAGACGCTGAATTTTCAGTGAAACAGGCATAGGGAGGGCATGTCAGATTGATGCGGGATACGTGGCACACCTTGTCATCCCTTGAACCAAAACACTGGTAGAACTCAACTCCATTATGCTAATTTGGCCCTGGGATTGTGGATGGCATGTGGATAAGGGGAACTAAAGAAAACTTCCTGACACGGGAGAGGAGCTAGAGGTAAAGAAGTTATATTAGTGCAGTGTGCTCTAAATAATAATGCTGAGATTTTAAAGACCAATTCTACACACAAAATATGTTGGGAAATGGTGATTATTATCCACTAAACCAAGTTAAAAAAGATACAACTGATCTTGTAGTTTGGGTAAAAGCTTAAGGGCAGATTATAACAGAGATTGGATCATTTTCTCTTTTCACTATTCCAGTCCCCAAACCATTCATCTGTTCTGTACCTACTAGGCTATACTATTTGCTGCAGATATAAAAACAAAAACAAAACAAGTTCCTGACCTGAAGGAGCTTACATTTACTCTCCTAGTGTAAAGCAATTTCCATAAGCATATACACACATAAATGTTTCCCTATATATGTATGTATATGTATATAGATGTGTATATATTTTAAATGTATATTCCTGATTTCTTTTGATGGAAATCTTTTTGACTAGTTTTTTTAAACGTGTATTTCAATTTCTAACAGAGTAAATCAAGTTAATTTTATGCGCATATATGTATATAATATTATCTTTAATAAGTTCTGGTTATCAGAAATCTAAATTCAATGGAATTTGAAGCTAAATAAAACTAAATAACTCTTGTTATCAGTGCTTGACAATGTTAATTTAATAATCACTTATTGAAATCCAAGACTAAAATTTCCCTAAGGCTTATTGGTCAATATGTAGGTAGTGCCAATGGCTTTTCCTTTCTTTCTTTTTTTTTTTTTAAACAGTTCCTACTTTGATACATGATGAGGCACATTTTGGGGGAGAATGATAATTTCCAAATTTATAACAACAGTTTTGCAAATTGGAACTAGGTTGGATGATTAAAATCTCCTTAGCATTAGGTAATGCAAGTATATTCTCTATGTAGGAATATGGATATATCTTTCCTTTTGAGGTTGCCTTTCTTAACTAACCTTCCCTCATGCTTACAGATCTGAAGTTCCTATAGGTCAGTAACAGGATTGAGGGAGATCCAATCCCACTTCTCATTGCTGTAATTTCTAAGCCCCCTTTTATACAAAATTAACTGCAATACCATTAGATCTTAAACTTGAAACATTTAGAAAAGGCTAAGGCAAAGCAATAGTAATTATAATATTCAGATATAGAACATAAAACTAATGTAGTATTTTCATCACAATCTACAAATACACTTGGATCACACTCTGCTACCAATACACTCAGTACCTATGGGGGAAAGTAGGAACGGACTTACAGAAACCCAGTGGGGATATATATGAATGTGAAAAACCATGTGCTTGAAGAAACTCACAACTCTGAACTGTAGTCCTTGATGTCCTAGGTCTCCTAAGAAATAACGTGGCTCAGAAAAATCTGCTCTGATGATTGTTCCCCTTCTGACCCTTACTGCTCTCTTGCTGAGCAAAACAGTTCCCCTTCTATTATCAAGCTGAAAGTGGTATCAAAAAGTTGTTTTTAAGTTACCAACTCTCTTAAAAGTACAATGAGGTAATACACCATAGTAGTGAAAAGGTCGAATATTTGAACCATACAATTGCAAAGCTTCTCAACTTGTATCTCTGATTAATACAGGCTAACCCAGCAAAGTTTATTCATTAGGATTCTTTTTTGGCTAATTGTCTTTCAGGGCAGCTTACAGAAAAAATAGAAATCCCAGCAAACCTTTTTGGAATGGGTCTCTGGGTAATGCAAATAAAGCCCTTTCAACAGAATGCTATGCATTCCAATTATTATTGTCCAGTTCTGTCCAGTCCAATTCTTCATGACCCTGTATGGGTTTTTCTTGGCAGAGATAACGGAGTGGTTTGCCATTTCTTTCTTCAATGGATTAGTCAAAAACAAAAACAAAAAAAAAGGTTAAATTGCAGAGCTAGTGAATGTCTGAGGTCACATTTGAACTCAGATCTTCTTGACTTTAGGTCTACTATTCTATCCACTGAGCTAGTTGATTTGTCTCCACTAACTCTCATCATATGATTATAATAAAACAGCTATAAAACCTTTTTACTTGTATCAAACTACATATGGTAATAGAGAGCAATAACTGAAACCGAAGGAGACCTCATTGCTCTCCTGATAGGCAGGATACCAGACTTTACTTTAGGCAATCCACAAATCAATGCTGTCTTTCCAATCACCTTGTTTCATGTTTAGCAGCTGAAGTCTTCCAGGCAGCTGATTGCTCCTGCTGGTCTCTTCAAACTCAGCTCCTGCTGCATTCTTAACTCCCCTCTTGCTGAGTTCTTCCCTACCTCCAATAATTCAAATCAAAGCCTTCTGGTTATTAGTGAGTACTCATTCCCTTTTGAGATAAAACAAAAATCTAACTTTCAGTTATGAAACCTAGTCCTTATTTAATCTTCTCAATGTCCAAAAAGTTATTTGATTGACCATTTTGTGAGTTTTTATGTCCCAAGCCCTAATAAAACTTGGAACACAAATATACTACATCCTCAATCATTTCTCTGTGCTCAAACAAGTCTTCAGTCTATTCATCTGAGCTATCATTCTCTATCAATTCCTAACAATTTTTGTTCTTGCATATTTGTGGAAATTTTGTTTCTTCACACATATATTTTATACTTTTTTAAAGACAAAATTCTTTTGTTCTGTACCTCCTCTTTAGCACCCAAAATATTCTCATACAAAAGGGGGTTTGTTTTACATCTCTCATAAGCTGTTTCTCTCTTTTCTCTTTACACAAAGGTTTATTTTCTATCCCTTTCACAAATAAACTTCTTATATATGAAAGAAGTCATTTTTAACATGTTTTCCAAATTTCTCTGAATTCATCACATTCATCACTTATTATGGCATAACAGTTTTTCTCTATATTTGTTTAACTATTTCCCAGACTGGTAGATTCTTTCCTTTTAGTTTTCTGCTGGTATAAGCTTGTTTGGGACTTTTGCTTCTCTATTTGACTTCCTTGGAGTATATGCCTAATGGTCAAAGAAAATATAAAATAGTGTAATTCCAAATTATTTTCCAGAACTATTAAACTAATTCACAAATCACTAACAATCTCAACATCCTATGGCCCCATCAAAATTTGTCATTTTTGCCCTTTTCTGTCTTTGCCAATTTGATAATTATAAGGTTAAAAACCTCAAAGTTGTTTTAATCTGAATTTTTTCTTATTATTGGTGACCTAGAAAATGTTTTCAAAGAGTTGTTGGCAGCTTGAATTTCATTTACTTTTTTTAAATTCTGAATTTAAACATCAAAAAAATATACCATAGAACTTGATTATTAATGACACCATGAATCTCTTTGGAAAACAAGCAAAATCCTTACCATTAGAACAGTCCAAAAATGAGACTTGAAAGAACACCTACATTTCTTTCAGAAGGACCAGGTTTTAAACCCAAATGACTCTGATTGTCATTGATTGACTAACAAGGGGTCCCATGTCAAGCCTCACTTTGTTATTGATTGGGTCCTGATTGGCTCAGAGTGAATGTAAATAGCTATTGTTTCTGTTTTGGATGGAAACTCTGTGAATCTTCCCTCCCCTGATTGAGTTTTGTTTGTTTGTTTGTTTGTTTTAAACTAAATAAAAGGACATTCTTTGCTTCATTTCTTCCCTATACTTAACCACTGATTGCTAAAGACTGTAGCTTAAAAAACTCAAAGTTGTCCACTGCATTCAGGGCCATTGCCAGTCATCCTGCTCTTCATTTTGTCACTGGACCAGATGGCTCCAGAGGAAAGTGGGAGGCTAGTGACTTGGCCCAGTCTTTCCTCACTGAAATTCAATTTACTTGCATATCATGGCATCTCCCTGATGTCATGGTCCTCTTCCATAATGAAGGAAAAACAACATATAGCAAGAAGATTCTTTTTATTGTATGGGCTGGACTAGATGGCTCCCGGGGTCCCTTTCAACTCCTATAACCTAATGGGACACAACAAAAACAAGAATTCAAAGTTCTAAAGATTTTAAACTAAAACAGCTTGAGTTATTTGCTCAAGGGCATAGGGTGTGAGAAGAAGAATTTGAACCTTATTCCTATAATTCTAAGATCTATTATATTTCCCTGTACTACATTGCCTTCTTACAGAAGAAGGGATGGTTTCTATGCTATTTTGCTCTGCTGAATGAAGAAGTATTTGAAAAAATATTGCTGGCCCCTCAACTATCCTAAAGACACTTCCTGAAGAGAAAACAGCAGCATTTGTCAGGATGAGGGAGAATTTTTTTAAGGACCTATATATTTCCTGATCATATTCTTGGTTTTTCTCTGGGTTCCTACTATGAAAATCACCCCAGCAGCCGCTTACATCCCAGTGCTTCTCCAAAGGGTTAATACAATGGCTCCACTGTGTCAGGGATTGCTGTCTTCAGGATATCAGAGGGGTATCTATTTTCTAATCAACAGAGAGAAATTTAAGCTGGATAAATCCTATTAATGCTGATGGGAGTTACATGCATTAATCCCTGACACAGGCTGTGATGGGGGTGGAGAGGCAGGACTCCAGGGCAGAATCAGATCTCTCAGGCTAATATTTGGTGGAGCAAATATATGAAAAAATTGTATATTTCTTTCTTTTTTTTTTTTCAACTCCAAGGTCTTTTTTTTTTTTTTTTTTAATGTGGTTCAGGAGAACCTCCTGTGGCCAATTGTGGGTTGAAGATAATTAGCCTTTAATTATCACCAGTTACATTTTCACCTGTTCCACTTGCAAATCCCCAGAACTTCTAGTTTTTCCAATTAGCTTTTTCATACCCCAACTATGGAGTATGGGGAAGTAGCCCTTCCCTTTGGGAACTAACCCTTTATTCACTAACCTTTTCGCTTTATTTCAGCTCATGCTAGGAAATCCTTGAGAGGATCAACTTGGTATTTAGACACACACATGCACACACACCTATATGTGCATATACACATACACTTCTAATATGTATGTTTCTCTGTGTGCAATAGTTGCTAGGATGAAGCAGGTCAAATGTATAATGTCTATGGAGGAGATGATTCAGTTCCATATGGGGAAAGTCATCTCCAGGGAAAGACAATAAATAGAAAGAAAGAGAGAATTAAAATAATTCAAGTCAGCAAGATCCATATTTGGAGCTGAAAAAAAAAATTCTGTTTTTCTTTGTTTCTTAATATTTAGAGTTGGAACGGACTCAAGGGATTTTTTTCCACATTCTCTATTTTACAGATGAGGAAACTGAGGCCTGAAGAGGTCAAACAAGTTGTTTATTATCACACAAGTGTGGGGCCAGGATTTGAATAGAGACTCCCTGGTGCCAAATCTAGCACTCTTTCAATTATACCATGTTTCATGTGGATAAAAGACAAATATCATATTTTGATAGTGGAATGAGATTTCTGTCTTAGATAAGGTTATTGTACTTTGCTTGTTTATTTTTGGTTTTGTTTATAATCCCTTGTCAGAGTACTGTAACTTCCTCATTCTAGCAATACAGAAAGCCTAGCAGCTAATCCCAACTCTAAGAAAGCTAACTATTTGTGAAAATGCCTCCTGAGAAATCTAAAAAAAATCGTCAGGAATCAGGTGAAAAATTCCATTTCAGAGAAGAGCAATGAGAGGATGGTCACAGTGAAGGACCTAAAATGAGCCACGCCCCAGCTCAATTAAAGAACAAAGCCCATGTGGGAAGGAAAGGGGTGGGAGAGTGAGAGGAAATAATCATGGGGAATCTCCAAATTCAAACCTTTTGTGATTCTTCTGTGTACTTCAAGTCCTGAACACAGCCTAGGAAAATCTGTCCTAGAAGGCTGGGCAGTATAGTTCTGGGAACACACACTCATTAAGATGCAAATCATTTAGCAAGATGTAAATGGACTTAACAATAGCATGTTCCAGGTTTCCAGAGTAAATAATTTCCATTTCCATTATAGCACATGAAGCAAGTACTCATAAATCGTCCTTGAGAATTACAGTACTGACTTAGGACCCTTTGACCTGAGACCACTTTTTCTCATATAGTCTCATTTTAAAGCAGGTAAACAGAAGGGGATGGGGCTTTCATATTGCTATGGAAGAAATTAACAATTGTGGACATTAAATAGCAGGCTCACTTCCCATCTGACCTGGAAACATCTGGGCGTAGAACTAGGGTGTCCCAAGCCAGCAGTTTCTTGACAGCTTTCTTTCTAACTTTCTATATGTGACCTACGCAGAAAGGAAAGGCCAAGTGGCTTGGAGTAGGGAATGGAAGAATGGCAACATGTGAGATCTGGATTCTAATCCTGTCTCTGACATCAGCAAGTTGGGTAACTATGGGAAGTCATTTGAAAGCTCTCAGCCTTTGCTTCCTCATCTGTAAAATGGACTGGAAAGGAAGAAAGGAAAGAAGGAAGGAATAAAGGAAGGAAGGAAGGGAGAAAGGAAAGAATGAAGGGAAGAAGGAAGGCAAAGAGGGAGGGAGGAAGGAAGAAAGGGAAGAAGGAGAAAAGGAAAAAGGAAAGGAGAAAAGAAGGAAGGAAAAAGAAAAGAAGGAAGAAAGGATAGAGTAAGGGAAGGAGGGATGGATTGATGAAGAAGGGAGGAAGAAAGGGAAGATGGGCAGATAGAAGGAAGGGGAAAAAAAGCAAAACAAGGGAAGAAAGGTGAAGAGGAAGGAAGAAGGAAGGAGGGAGAAAAAAGGAAAGGAAAGGAGAGAAAGGAAGAGAAGGAAAGAAAGAAAGAAATTATTAAAAACTATGTAACAAGCACTGTACTAAATGCTGCAGACACAGGGGGAAAAAAAGAAAAAATCCCTTTCTCAAGGAGTTCATATTCTAATGTAGGAGAGATAAGATGTAGATAAGATGATATAGCTATGGGACAGATGGAAAGATTCTTTGTCTTTAGGATATAGATACAAGGGTGATGATAAAACATCTTTAGTGTCATTCTCAATGATAAAAGTCATACATACTTCAGAAATTTAAATATTTGAATGTGTCAAGGACTTTGGTGATGAGAACTTTGTGGTCTTTAGCGGCTTTAGTTTCTGAGATGGTGGGGATAGCTTCCCTGACAGGGGCAATGTTATGTTGAATTTCCACAGGGGTTGTTCTCTTGGTTGATGACTGCCTAGGATGGCATGGAAGCAAGACCAATGATCTGAGGGGTCCGGTTGTTCCTGAGAGTTGTTTCTGTGGCTGTTTGGCTTAGGGTATTTGACAACCTGAATCTGAGGGAAAGTGGTGGTCAAAGTAGGGGCAGTGGTTTGATCCATCAGGCAAATGTCACGTGTTACCTCTCAGAGGACTTTGTCCATCAGTGCCAGTTGGGCAGACAGTTGATGGAGTGATAACCTCAAAGAGTGATTATGAGGATTATTGATTTAGAAATGAAACCTTCCCACCATCCTCAAGGTAATTTTTTTCCAGGGTTTTTTAAACTTCCTCAACTCACAACCCCTTTTTTCCCAAGAACTTTTAATATTACCTCAGGTATGTAGGTATATAATAGGCATAGAAATCACACATTTACTGATGTAAATCATAATTTCACAACCCCTTATTTAGTTACATGACCCTATATGGGGTCACGACCCATAGTTTAAGAAGCTTTGATATAAGCTACACCTTTCATTGTATAGTTTAGGAAACTAGGTCCAGAAGGCTAGGTGCTTGAAATCACAAATAGCAAATGATAAATTCATGATTTGAACATAGTTCTTATGAATCTCATCCCTTTCCTTGTTAATCATCCTGATCACATGTGAAAATAAAACATAGAAAGTATTTTGCTCAACTTAAAGTATTAGATCAATAAAGGCTAATATCATCATCATCATCATTATTTTTGAAGTATTACTTGAGAAACTTATTATATGGCATTTGGCCTTTGAGCATAAGATATGATCCATTTTATTTTAAAAAAGAATACAAAGATGAAACATCTTTTATATTTCTGCAGCATCAATGAAAGTGTCTCTCAGAAACAAGAGCAAACACAGCTCAATGCTACATTCCTTTAGAGAAAGGAGGATTTAGCAAATATCACAAAAACAAAGCCTGTGTATATGACTTAATCCTCCAGTTTCTGACATTTTTTATTGGTGAGATAGGGAATGGGAAGGACTTCTTGTTTATGGAAGGAAGGGGACTTTTCTAGCTCCCTTGTTTCTTTCTTCAAATATGTATATCTATACCAAAAGGTTAGAATAAACAGGAAAAGTAAGCTGCAAATCTTGGATGGGAAAAGATATACAGTTATCCCTTCTACATCGTGACTTTCCCCATTGCAATTTCTATATATCACAGGGCAGCATAAGAAAGTAAATGAGATTTTTGGAAAGTTTTGTGGAAACTGTGGAAAACAAGTTAAAGCTAGCAAACAATACAGAACCTATGATCAAATATTTATTTATTTATTTTCCCAATTAATCAATTTTATTTTATTATCCACAGAACAAATATTAAAATGAATAAAAATTATAGAAATATTAAAAAATAGAAAAAAGTCATCCCCTTCAAATCTTTCTTTTTTACTAGTATTTTATTTTTCCAAAAACATGCAAAGATAGTTTCCAAAATTGACTTTTGCAAAATCTTGTGTCTCAATTTTTCTTTCTCATCTCAAAACAGTAAGAAATATAATGTAGGCTAAATGTGCAATATTTCCATATTTATTTAACCCCAGTTTTACAATAAGGTACTATTAATGTACCATTAAAGAAAAAGAAAAAAAATCAGACTTCTTTTCTGGCATAAGGGAAAGGATAAAAAGATTTTACATGGATTTTTCAGATGGCAGCGGTGTCAAGTTCCTAACTCACTACATGTGGAAAGGATAACTGTAGTTGACATGCATGATGTACCCATTTAGGGAAGTTGCTTCAGTGACTTCAGAGGGAAAGTAGGGTCAGTAAATATCATTCCCTCTAAGGAAACTTTAATACTTTCCACAATGACTACAGCAGGGCTACAGTTCTCCTAGAAATCACATTCAACCATTCTTGTAGTCACAAAATTTGATAATCTGAAGAGATTTTAGAGATCATTGCATTTGACTCTTTACATAATCAGTTAGGGCATTATCTTACTCTTCTCTAAGAAGCAATGATTTAGCTTTTGCATATATGTAGCATCCCGTAGTAGAAAAAGATCTAGATATGGATGTAGATGATCTGGTTCTGAATTCTGATTCTGCTACCTGTGTGACCTTAGGAAAATTACATAAGCTCTATGACATTCAACTCTACTACTATTAAATGATAAGGATTGGGCTAATGACCCCTAAATGATTTTACAGAAGTAAATCTGTATTCATATTATCTGCAATGGCAAAAAAATTCACTGCTTCAAGTAGCAAACAGTTGCCTTTTTTGGGCAGCTTTAGTATTTTGAGGTTTTTTCTTATATCACACCCTAAGAAGTAGTGATTTCCTTTTCGATCCCATGCATTTTATTTTTATTCATTTAAAAACATTATTCTGAGAAAAGGTCATAGCCTTTATCCACAAAGTTTTCCTGTTCTAAGAAAAGATATAGAGGAAATTGATTAGCTATACTGGTGAAAAGTTTCTTCACCTAGGAATTCCCTAAACCGATGAAATATCAGGTCTAGTTTCTATTCCTATTAAGCTATATTCACTCCACTCTAAAAATCCCACCCCATAATTTCAATTTTGCCCTTGACAAGTACATATGCCCTCTCCCATAAGACAACCTTTCACATATTTTATGGTGTCTATCATGTCTCCTACTTTCCAAGGCTAACTGCCCTTAGATCCTTTAATCAATTCTTTTATGAAAATCTCTGGCAGAGTGTGTGGCTGATGGCTCCTGTCTCCTGGCTTCGAAGCACATGCAGTACCCTGGTTCTAACAGAGCCATCCTTTCTGGGCATTGCTAAATGCCATTTGGTCTGTCTGTCACTTTTGATTCCCAGAAACCAACAGCTTTGCTGTATGCCATGGTTTTCTTTCACCAGTCTCTAAATAGTAATTCAAGGTCTTATTTAGTGTCTCCCATGTATGTCTCCATTAATCTTAAGGACTGTTAGGACATTTTCAAAATTCAAATAAAACATAAAAATCTAATGACATAAATTTACAGGAAATTCCTAGTTATGTGTCATTCAAAAGAAGTTCATATATGAGACCCCTGAACCCCATGTGGCCTGAAATACTCCTGAATGCAATCTGAACCAGATGAAAATACAGCTGGGAAATATTTAACAAAACGAATACAAATACAACCAAACGTAGATAATGTTGATGTGTGTTTCTCTAAGTCAATGTTCGCCTACAGAGATATGTATGGTTTAATGGTTCGCATTTCTATTTGAGTTTGACCCCATTGCCATATAGGACTTGGAAAGGATGAACAAGGGAAAACACTACCAACAATGAGAACAATAGGAACAACAAGTAAAGAATGAGAGGCTAACGCATGTCTCTAAAACATGGAAATTGATCCATAATTAGTCTATGAATGACTAATCAAATCCTAAGACTGCAGATTTGTAAGAGACCCAAGAGGTCTTGTCCATTCCTTACCGAAAGCATAAATCATGTCTAATATTTCTGACGTCTTGTTAGCCAGTTCAAGATTGAAGAGCTCTGTTAATAGAGAAACGATGACGCCCTAAAGCAGACTCTTCCAATTTTGGACAACACTAATTATGAAGACATTTTTCCTTATATTGAACGACAGTTGGTTTTCCTGAAATTTTCACCAATTAATCTGAGTATGCCCTTTAGGTCCAAGCAGAATAATAATGATAACTAATATTTAGGTGACATTTTAAAGTTTCCCGCATAACTTGATACATATTATCTTGTTTAAATCTCACAACAATCTGGTGATGTAGATGCTACATGTCTTTTTAACCTTATTGAAAAGAAGGAAAGCAAAGTACAGAGAGATTGTGACAAAACAAATCTTTCTGTGTGATAGCTCTTCAAAGACTTAACATCATGGCAACTTCATTCTTTTGCTCTCTTCCCCTCCTCCTCCCACCCCTTCTCCACCTGCAGCAGGTCTTATTTCACAGAGCATAGTTTTCTATAAATCTTCCCAGTTTTCTGAACCTGTCCTAGTCATCATTTTGGAAACTGCCACGATGCCTATCATGTTCTTGTGCCACATTTTGGTAAGCCCTTCCCTGATTAATGGGCATCCTCTTTGTTTTGATTTCTGTGCTATTCTCCCAAACTGAGCACTCTCTCTCTCCATTTCTCTCTCTGTCTCTCTGTCTCTTCCTCTCTCTCTCTCTCTCTCTCTCTCTCTCTCTCTCTCTCTCTCTCTCTCTTACTCTCTCTCTCTCTCTCTCTCTCTCTCTGTCTCTGTCTCTGTCTCTCTTTCTCTCTCTGTCTCTCTCTGTCTCTCAGTCTCTGTCTCTATCTTTGTCTCTCTCTGCCTCTGCCTCTGTCTCTGTCTCTGTCTCCCTCTCTCCTCTCTCTTTCTCATCTCTCCTTCCTCTCTACCTCTCTCTCTCTCTCTCTCTCTCTCTCTCTCTCTCTCTCTCTCTCTCTTCTCTCTCTCTCTCTCTCTCTCTCTTCCCTCTGTCTTTTCCCTCTGCTTCTGACTCTCTTTCACTTTTCTCTTCTTCCCTTTCTCCTTCCCTTTCTATCTCCATCTCCCCCTCTCTCTTTCACACACACACACAGAGACAGACAGACACACACACACACCCCTTTCCTTGATCTTTGATCTCTTTGGCATATGATGAGTAGGTCATATAGTATACACAATTTACAGATTTTGCAGTACAACTGAAAATTGTTTATTAGTAATTGGAATGTTTTATAGCTCCACTACTGATGCATACTATATCTTTTTGTGTAATCAATAGCTTAACCCAACCCTTTGGGCAGTGCCTTCCCTCCCTATCTGATAACACTTCACCCTCTAGCATGTTAAATTAATTCCTTAGACAAAGTTTTTGTTTTTGTTTTTTAAATTTTGTTTTGTTTTTTGAAAGTTATTGAAACAACTTGAAATTTGATTAGTTCACATAATTGCCTTTCAGATCATCTGGGTATAAGAAGAAAGGAAAGAAGAAAAAACACATTTATTAAATGTCTACTACACGCCAGGCACTGAGCTAAGGACTTTGATAAATATTTTCTCACTTGACCCTTACAAATAGGTGCTATCATTATCCCAATTTTATAGTAGAAGAAACTGAGGCAATCAGAGGTTGAATGAATTGGTAGGGTCATATAGTTAGTAAATGTCCGAGACTGAATTTTGAACTCAGGTCTTCCTAAAGAGGGAACCACTGAAACTTTGTGAAGAGGAAAGTGTATATTTCAATCCTTTAAGGAAGATTTTCTAACAAATGTTACTTGGAAAGTATAAAAGCAGGCAATAGAAGGACATTAATCCTTTAAAACTTTTTACATGCATTATCAGATTCAATCATGTTAAATTGTTTGTGACGCCATTTTTTTTTTTTTTGACAAAAATAATGGAGTAATTTGCCCTTTCACAGATGAGGAAAGGGGGGAAATAGGATTAAATGATTTGCCTAGAATCATACAACCAGTTGTGTCTGAAGCTGGATTTGATCTCAGAAAAGTCTTCCTAACTCTAGTCTCAGCACTCTCTCTGCTGTGTCACCTGGCTGCCCATAATACTTTAAATGCATGCATACTGTCTTTACATTGTCTTGGGCAACAGTTTTTTTTTTTTTTTTTTTAAATTAACTGTCTTTTGGAGTTTGTTTCTGTTCTTTTTAATTCATTTTAATGAGGGATGGTGCTGCTTGGGGGAGTTAAGAAAGAATATATCTAACCATGAAGGAAACAGACAAAACAAAAGATAACAATTTTTAAAAGTAGAGAATAAGTTTGCTTAGATTCTATTTACATTCTCAAGTGTATTATACAATGTGGAGACTATTTGGTTTTATACAGATAAAAACACAGGAGATTACTATTTTGTTTTTTCATTGGTTCCTTGACACTGAACACTTGTTGAAATGTCTCCCATACGTTAAGGCCATTGTGACCAAATATGGAATGGCCTGGAGTATTTTCCCAGTCCCTTATTCTAGTCTGGATTTCCACTGTCAAAGATACGATATGCAAATGGTAAATGAGCCTCTTTTGATCCTTCCCATAAGAGTTTCAGATAGAATACTCTGCAGAAACAAGAGGAGAAAAACAGTTGAGACTTGTTAGAAACAAAAACATTTTTGTTCCCAATTTTTAAGCACTGTTTCATTCCAAATATAGTGACATTAGACTCACATCAAGCTTTGGATGTGAAATTGCACTCATTCAAGTGTTTCATTTGGCAGGAACACAAGAGAGAATATAATTTACCAAGAAATGTTTCTCCCTGACTTCCTTATAAAATGGAGAATTCATTACTAGTAGATAGGAGGGGCACAAGTTCCTTTACCAAGGCTGGGGGTAGGTTTCTCCTTATTGTTCCATTTAAAAATCTCTATTTTCTACTCATGAACATGTGATAAATTATTAAAAAATTCTTCTTGGGGAGGTGAGGTGAGAAAGACTAAGGTTTTACTCTGAGATGCTGCACCTTGAACTTGTTGAAGTTTTTAAATGAATTTCTGAGGGCTTTGTGCCCCTTCCAAGTGTTTATGCTTTTAATTGAATGCATTTAGTAGATGAAAGAATGGTATGAAATAGACTACAGCATAAGTCATTTTTTGGGGGAAAGTGCACCTATTTTAATGACTAGAATCATGGCTTCAAATTTTTTTTATATATGCTTTATGGTGTTTGGTTGACAATATCTACTTTCCAAATTAAAAAAAACTAATAGGATTAAATACTTATATAATACTCATATAAAAAGAAAATTGTTGGATAATACTATAACATGGTCATTTAAGAAATTATTAACAGAAATTTAGCAATCCCAGAAATTTCAAATTTACAGTTACAATTTATGAAATGTGGAATTTCAAGGATCCTTAAGAAGCCATTTGACAGATAGATATAGTAATAAAGCCATCAAGACAAAGATGAATCTGTACTTAAAATAATTCTTTGCCAGGATTCTTGATCTGGAGAGTCTGTAAACTTAAAAAAAAAAAAAAGACATATTTGGATAGTTGCATTTTGAAATAATTGGTTTCTTTTGTAGTTCTATATCTTATTTTATACATTTAAAACATTTTTTTTTCTCTTCTGAGAAGAGGTCCATATGCTCTACCAGACTGCCTAAGGGGGTATATGACACAGAGAAAATTAAGAATCACAGTGTTTATGCAATGTTATATTTTATTTGTGATTGAGGCAGATGATGTACATAAGAGATATTATTATTTCTAAGACACATATTTTTTAAAAAAGGTTAAGAATCCCTGTATTAGAGACAAAAACAAATTAATTTGAATTCAATTTAATTCAACTTAGCAGATATTTACTAAATTTCTATTATGTGCCAGGTACTCTTTTAGGTGCTGAAGCTACAAATGACAAAAAAATGAAACTAAGACCTGCTCTCAAGTAGCTTATGTTCTGCTGGGAATGAACAGTTCCTTTTGAGGAGTGCACAGCATCTAGTAAATAGGAAATATTTAATATATGTTTATTGGTTACTTGCTGTTTCTTCCTCATAACACTTTGTTTCCCATCTCAATGCCTTTGTATTACTGGCTATCCTGCAAACTTGAAATGCTCTCCTTTTTCACTTCTATATCTTAAAAAATCTCTAACTTCCTTGAAGACTCAGGTCAAAAATTGCTTGCTGTGGGAAAATGTTCCTGGTCTCTGAGCACCTAGAACAAATTCTAATTTGACAAAGTTATCAAAACATATTCTTTTTAAAATTCAATTTTATGAATCCCACATTAAGAATCTCTGATTTCTAGCCCTACATTTTACTTTGGAGGGTTCAGAAGAAGTTATTTACCTATATTTATATATATTGAGAATAAGAATTACAATATATAATAAGAATATCAGTCCATACAATGAAAACAATGTAAACTGAAAGAATAACAAAATGAATGAAAATGACCAATCTTTGCCCACCAAAAGCTATATAATACTGCACCACTCTCTCTTCTTAATTGAAGTAAAGGACTGTGGGACACTACTTACTTAATGTATAGTTTATTTTTAGCTAACTTGTCTCTTTTTCCACTTCCCAACTTTTAAAATACCCTCAAACTCCAACTTTTAAAGTTCTTAGTTATTTGAGATAACTCTGAGAAGGATTAAACAGGATGGAAGAGGTAGCTATAGTAGGTAATATACAAATGAAAGACAACAAAATCTGTTGTTCTAATGCTTTAATTCTCTTAGGTAGGGGACATTTTTGAGATGGGAAAACTGAGATTCAGAAAATTTGAGTAAATTGTTCAATTGGCAATAAGTGATAGAGTTTGAAGCCAGATTATCTGAATTCAAAACCAGGACTTTCTTATCTTATAGTATACTCACTGTTTGAACTATTTAAAATGATCAAGTGAAATCATAAATTAGGAAGATTAAATATCTGGAAACAAAACCTGAATTTAGTTCAAAGATAGGTTTAATTTTTTCTTAATTTACCATTTATATGTCCCACACCTTAATCCACTTGAAAGAATGTTAAGATTAAAATTGAAGACACAGATTTGAAACCCACTCCTGCCAGTTGTGATCAGTGTAATTAAAGGTGATTCCATGACCTCTAGATCTTAGTCTGCTCAGTAAGTGGAATGAGCTAAGTAATTTCTAAGGTTCTTTCTAGCTCTAAGTCACTGTTACTAAAAACTTCCTATCCCTGGCAAAGTGTCATTCTATGTTTGCAATCCGGTCTACCTAGATACCCAGTCTCACTTGATAGACTAATCTAGGATAATATAATACTGATTCATTTTCCTATTCAAAGTAATGAATTTGAATTTTGATAATAAACTTCTGGTGGCAACATCTTAGCACTAAGAGGTACTAATTATGAAAAATTTAATTATTATAATAGGTAAGCCTGTGGCAAGATAATTTTTAATTTTTGTAATCCCTATTTAGTCCACTGACTATTCCAGAAAAGTAGACTATGGAATACATTTCAGAAGACATGAGATTGTCACACAGTATTTCAGACATATCTATCCAAAATTTTAAGTTAAGATAATCTGAATTTTGTCCTAATATATCAAAATTCAGAGAATAATAGAAGCAACATGAGAGAAACTTAACTGAGTACCTAGCAAGTAAGAATAATTATTTAAAATAGGAAATTATGAAATGACCCATTTCCTTTCCTTAAAGTTGGGAAGCTGTGCTTTACATAAGTCTAGCTAGGCTTCTTCTCTCTCTCTGCTCCAGTTGTGACCTTGGTTCTGTATCTTTCCATGGAGTACAACTCATTCTCCTTCCTCTATATCTGACAAAGTTTCAGGATCCCTCTCTATCCAACTCAGTTTATCTTTTAGTTGATTAGAAGGCTTATATTGCCATACAACCTAGCTTTGTATTGCTTGAACTGAGTACAAAAAGTTAAGGTTTTGGGTGTTCTCATTTGAGGAAGGTCTATGATATAACTGCTTAAGGAAGGTTTTGGAAGAAATAGCCAAAAAATGGCACAAAATGTGTCATTTTGCAAATAATGTGCTGGTGTTTTAGGGAGAAGTCCTTCTAAATGTTTTATAACAAAACAGTCAAAAAACTCTCCCTGCCCTCCCCCTCCAAAAGAAGCAGAATTTGAAACTGGAACAAAGCATGGCCATGTAATTTTGTAGTAAGATAGATGACGTGTATTCCTGGAATAAATACATTTTTAAAAACTGAGAATGAAGTTAATTTCCTTGTATTCTGCTAAATCAAATTAGCCTGATTTTTTTTTTCTCTGCTGGCTTTTTATTACTGATTTTCTTTTTATTTACTGTTTCAACAGGATAGGAATGAGCATGACATAATGGATGGAAAACCCCAGCCTTAAAATCAGGAAGATAGACATACTTTAAAATCTGTCATATATTCTAGGCAGGTGACAACTTCCTAATTCTTTAGCCAATTCAATAAATAAAGTCTATAAGTTTGAGGGAAAACACTGAGTTAATTTCATAAAGTTTCTTTTTGGTTCACCTTTAATAACTAGTTATATCCCAGGTACTGAGATAAGAAGGTAGGGGTGAGATCATCACAGAATTGAGGATGCCAACACAAATATTTAAAAGTCATTGAAATCAGTGTTGTTTTGCATTGAGTAAAAACACACCAAATTACACCTTCTTCCCAACTGGCACAGAATATTGAGCATAGGTTATTTCTATCTTCATGGTTACATTCTCTGAGAGAATGTGTCATTCGTTCATGCAAATTTTCCTGCTTACTTACTATGAAGATTTTGTTTGTCTCTTATTCTTGAAAGGCCTGGAAAAAAGTGTGCAAATGACAGTGTTTTCACAGGCAAAGAAAGGGTTTTGCTCTTAACAGAAGATCCCAAGAGGAATAAAGTCTAGTTCTCATCCTTTACTAATCAATAACTTCTAGGACATTTTATTTAATTTAATTTTTATTTTTTGGTCACTCTGGGTGACCAAATCAATATCTAAGAAATAATAGAGTGAGATAGTAAGAAATATCTGATGTTAGATATCCAAATTTTTTTTAAAAGCACTTTTATACATTCAGTATACATAAATTTGATGGACCATAGATTCTTGTAGCTTTAAAACGAGGGGGAAAGATTTGAACTAGATTACATTAGGTATGATTTCTGGATGAATGGAACCCCTCCACTAAAAAAAAAAAATTCTAAAATAATACTTACATCAAAATATGCAGTGTTTTGGTTATGTTCATGAGTAAGATTAATTTAATTATTTAATTTAATTATTTAAATAAACAGTTGCCAATCTGTGGTTTTCTCTTTATAAGAAATTTTTAGTATGTTAACCCCTCCACTGATATATGTCAGTGCTTAAATCTTATAAAGTTGCATTGAGAGATTAGGAGATTCAATTTAGGATATCATTCTTCTATGACTATAGATTTGCACCTTAAAGAGATCTAAGAAGTTTTTTGGTCTAATTTATTGATTTTACAGTTTAAGAAACTGAGGTCTTACGGAGGTGACAATTTTTGCTTAAAGCAACACAAGTGGAGGAGACAGGATCAGAATTTGAACCTGTAATTTGATTTCAAAGCCAGTGATCATTTCCCTATACCATGTAAACACTCTACTGATGATTGACTGATGATGGCTTCAATGTGACACATGTCTATTATATTCAAGTGCCAACTTGCTTCGCTACATGTAAATGGACATGCTCAGGAATTTGATTTTCATTTTATCATGTTCTTAATCTTGTTTTCCATTGAGTATCAATTTGTGACATAATTTGGAATGAGATATAATTCCCTTTACCAACACAGCATGATTCTTTTGCTCCACAGCTTCATCACCTGGATGTTATTTAAAGTACAGATTCCTTCTGTCTTAATCTGAGATGTCCTTCAGTACCTCCATTTCCTTTTTTGTTTGTTTTTTAAAGACTATGACAACATAATATAAAGTTTACTTTTCCTCCAACAAATCCTAAAAGTGTATTTATTTTGAATATATGCATGGGAGAAAAGGAAAAAAATACACATTAATGTTGAAAGTAATAATTAAGTTGCCTTTATTCTATCTACAAGCTCAGCCTAATTATAAATAAAGACAAACAAGTGCAACATAAAAAAACCCCACATTTATTCCTTTTTAATGGACTTTTAAGTCAGTTTCTCAAATTGTTGATGAATGTAATAAAATTAAATTAAATTAAAAGAAATGTCAAGAAGAAAACAAATTTAAAAATTAACAAAGCCCACAATAAATTTGCAATTACATGTCCATTAAAGGTTTTAAAGAGGGTTAATTTTAGCCCAGAAAGGATCGACAGGATTGGTGCTTCGGCAGGAACAATTATTATCATTGCAAATTACTTAAACTATTAAGCGGAGAATAATTCAGAAATATCATTAGCAGTCAAATTACGGGAAAAAACTTGTTTTCTTTCCCCCTTTGTTTAATTTAAACTTAATGTCTGCTTATTCTCACACAAGCAGAAAATGCTGATAAATAATTCCAGAGCATGCCTAAACATCTCCCTTCACAGCTAGCTTCTAATTTGTTCTCTGGAGACCCTTCTTGGGAGCTGAATAAAATATTTTCATTTATTCGAGGAGAGCCTCCACTACCATACGTTTCTAATCTCCTGTTGCTCGGTAATGCCTCTAGATGAGGTCTTCAGCAAATCATTAGACTTGTTCAATAACAACGCTACAAAGCACCAGAGATTTGCCGTTAGTGAAACAAAGAAGTTTTTCAAACAGAGAATGGGGAAAAAGGAAAGAGGGAAGGGAAAAAAAAAAAAAAAAAAAAAACCTTTAATAAGCTAACTTAAGTTTCTAGGGCAAGTTTCAGAGATTATTTAACATTTTCAACTTTCTGGCAGTCACAGTAGAAGGAGATTTTCAATGTGCGGTGTCAGAATTCTTGGAAAGGCCATGCTTTAAAGGGCTAGAAACCCAGCCTGTGATATTGCTTTGCTGATAGAATCCAGTAGCGGGTCTGGGTCACTTGGCCATGTCAAAAAGGTGGTCTCAGAGGTAGAACAGAAACCCAGCTCTCCAAATGTTTGCAAGAAATTGTCTTTTTTTTCCTTCTCTCTTTTTTTTTAATAAAAAATTAAACGTTGCTATGATCAGATAACGAAAATGACTTTAGTAAAAATGTCTCCATTCATCAAGATATGATTTGATGAAAGGAAATTAAAGGCTTGTAACAATTAATCTTTCTTTTTTCATAGGATTGAAATCTGTGATAATTTATGTCAAGCAAGGCTAGGTGCCAATTAATGGCCAAAATCAAGCATAATCAAGTGATTTTTAATATGTAATGGTATCAGGAGGTGAAATCTGCCCAGACAACAGCAGTAGCTAGAGATAGAGAAAGGTATAAAATCCCAGGAGAGAGAAGGGGGTAGGGAGTGACTCATGCTACTTGACAGCCCATCAATCTTGTTTTGTTGTTGGTTTATTACATTTTTTTATATTAAAAAAAAAAAACCCTTACTCTGAAAAAGTTTTGTCGGTTTTGGTGTTCAGTGTCAAAGTTTTCTTGCACGGAGGAGGTAGGGATGAATGAGGCAGACAAAGATACAGATGGAGGTACTTAGAAGAGTTATTTGTTGTACTCCCTGAAGGGCAGCCAACCCCTGCTGGTGATTAGGCAATTGCAGAGGCTAAGTGAAAGCATCCCCCTGCCACCACTACCATTTCAGGCGTAATGAAGGATGAGGTCCAAAATAAAATAAAAAATAATAATGGACATTTATTCAGCACTTTAAGTTTGAAAAGCGAAGACATATTCCTGTAGTGGGTAGAGTGTTCTGATTCTAGGGAATCAGAAAAACATGAGTTCATAGCCAGCCTCACACATCCACTAGTTGTACGGGAAAGTTATTTCATTTCTCTAAACCTCAGTTTCCCTATCCATAGAATGGAGATAATAAAATGGCTATCTTGCAGTGATGTGGAAATCAATTGAGATTATGTGGATAAATGTTTTTGTCAACCTAAAGTTTTCTATCAATTTGAGCTAGCATTATTGCCTTCATTTAATCCTAATGATCCTAATCCTGTGGGGGAGGTTCATTAGATATGATTATCTCTATTTTATAGATGAGAGATATTAGAATAAAGTATGTTTTCTCTTTTTCTCCTCACTACAGTCCTGGGACACATCATCCCCATTTTACAGATGAGGAAACAGAAGCATAGAGGAGAACTCAAGTGCATTGAGTAGGATCAATCCAATTCAAGTTAATCCAATTTCTTTAGTGTCTAAGATGAGGTCCAAAATAAAATAAAAAACAATAATGGACATTTATTCAGCACTTTAAATTTAGAAAGCGAAGGCAATTCTTAAACCCTGGGGATGCAATTAATAAAAACAGTCTCTGCCCTCAAGGAGCTTATAGTCTAAAGGGGTAAACAACATAAAAAGAGAGGCAGGGAAACAGAGGGTGAGGAGCACCAGGGATTACCTTCATGGAGGCATGGCCTTCTGAGGAATGGAAATCAGACAGGGCAGCAGATGCAAAATAAAGAAATCTAAGAGTCCAGTTTCTGCCTTCCACAAAAGAGGGTATTGGGAAGAATTTGGTACACTTCAATCAGAGTAAAGAGGAATCTGATTGAGGTGGAGTCAATTAAGACTTGATTGATCAAATAGCTAATAAGAAATAGATGGCTGTACTTGAGTTTAGGGGTTGGGAGAAATTAACTGCCTTGCCTGCAGTCAAACATCTAGTAAGTATTAAATAATGAAATTGGAACCCAGTTATTTCCTGAATAAATCCCAACTTTCTATTACACCAGCTTTATCTTAGTAAAGCCTAGTAGTTCTCAAATTTTTTGGTCTCTGGACTACTTTACAATCTTAAAAATAACTGAGATTTCCAAATAGCTCTTGTCTATATGGATTAGAAATTAAAATATATAATTAGTATTATACAATTTTTTTTTACCTCATGGACTCCTTAAAAAGATATCCTAGGAATTCCTGGACCACACTTTGAGAACCATTGATATAGAACAAAAGAATGATTATGTCAGGAATTAGGGCTCCTCAAAATGTCAAAATCTAAAGGGCTGATAGAGAAGAGACAAATCTGAGGGGCAGAGAAGAGATTTTGAGATGGATACTATCTCATCAGCATTAGAAGGTAAGTTGTTCAGAGCTTGGAGAGGATGACAGTTTTAGATTATGCTTTCCCTTAACTTTTGCTTTTCATAGTGTAGAGAAATATACCCAAGACTCTGACTTCTCTACAGGGCCATTGCTTGGGCCCCAAAAGCCATAGCTGTGTTGCTTAATTTACAACCTTTTCATAAAATAAAACAAATATTTATACTAATATATATGTGTGTGTGTATGTGTATAGATCGATAGACATAGATATAGGGAGGTAGATGGATGGATGGATAGATAAAGATAGACAAAAATAGACATAAATATCTTTATATATATATATACACATACATGTATATATATAATATATATATGCATATATATGTGTATATCTGTGTATTATATCTATCTATCTATCTATCTATCTATCTATCTATCTATCTGTCTGTCTATCTGCCAGTTGGCTTGACAATGGATAAAGAATCCTCCCTTAGAGTAAGGAAGACCAAGCTTCAAGTCCTATCATTAGTATTTCCTGACTATATGACTCTGGGCAAGTCACTTGATATCAAACTGCCTCAAACACTTTCACTATAAAATGAAGAGAAGATAGAAGTAATTCTTCATTTGAAACTCCCAACACCAATAAAGAAAGCACAGGTCCAGGAAAATAACAACAATAACAATAACAACAATAGCCCTTGTATCTCGGGATAATAATGAGGAGGAGAAAAAGCAACAATAAAACAGGGTTTACCCCAGAGAAGTTTCCATTCTACTATAAAGAACTCAGACAATATTCATTAAAAACATAGCCCATTATTTTCTTCTGAAAGTCCCAAAGTCAAGAATTTGACTTCCTCCGTTTCCCCACACTGTTAGAAATAGGTTTGGTTTAGTTCCATTAATTCTGTTGTATTTGAATATTCTTTCTTAATCTAAAAACTGTACATTGCACTTTTCAGTAGGAATAGGGGATTCTGATTATAAATTCCCTTCCTTTGGAACCCCTTACATTCATCTGAATTTTCAGCCACTTTTCTCAATTAGATGTGGTCTTAAGAACTTCTTCACTTTCTTCCTTCACTTGGGATAGAATTCTAAAAGATCTGAAGTGTAAATAAAGGAAGAACTGAGCATGAAGGTGACACTTCATGGAGAAAGGCTGGCTTTATCTTTAGCCAATTCCTGTCACCATTTTAATAGTTAACTTTGGAAGCTAAAAGCAGCTGACATCCAATATCGTGCTTGGGTTCTGGGTTCCCAGCTAAGCTAAGCTGGCACTGCACAATTTAGGGATATTTTTAGACTCAAAATAAAAATTGAACTTACCCAGTGTACAAAACCACATGCATTTGGGCTAAAACCCAGACATTTCCGAGGAGAATTAGACTATATGCCCTTTGTACTTAACAATGCTTCCCTTTTTGGCAGGTCATTTATCACCTCTAGCCTTAACCTTTTTTTGTTCCTCTCACCTTAAGCAACATTAGCCGTGGTCAGTAGCTGGATGGAGACCTTATAGAAATACTTGGCAAAGTAACTCCTAGGATTCAGTTAGTGACTCTTTTATTAACCTGAATAATATCAACATAACAACAGGAGAAACACTGCCTGGCTGGCTGGCTGGCTTCTTGGAAGCAGACTTGATGAGGAAATAATACCAAGCCAATTTCTGCCCTCCACTTTAAAGAATATAGGATTACAGATGAAGAGTTGGAAGGGATCTTGAACGTTGTCTAGTCCAACCCCATACTTTTTATAAAAGGAGGAAACTGAGGCACAGAGAAGTCAAACTGCTTCTTGAAGGTAATTAAATACTGTATGTGGTATTAGAGTTGGGATTGAAAATCAGGTCTTTGATGACAAATCTAGCACTTTTTCCCCACTGGTCCAAATTTCAGGACATTTTATCTACCGTAGCCATTCTCTGAACAACTTTTATCCGCATTATAATTATAATGTAGTTTGATTGGACTCTGACCCCAGTATATGAAGGCCAGGACTATTACATTTCCTGTCTTGCCTCCACACATATACTCATACTCTTCAATTTCTCTGGTATCCTGAAAGAACTGGAAGTCTCTTCTTTTCCCTTGGCTCTACCAATCCCCTCCACCCCTATTTTAGGGACTCAGTGACTATCATTTCATGCTTATCTGTTTATCCTGTTCACAGGAGATTTATTTTTACGAAGGGATATTTATTTCAAAGATATACCAAGAACAAATACATAAGCATTTCCCCCTAAACCTCAGAGTTATTACCTTCCTACTAAAAAAATTCTCCCTTAGGTCTCTTGGGAGTGAAGGAGGATTAGACTCATAGTTTAGCTCAGTTCCTCTATGGCTTAAATTTCCTCAAGTTCAAGTCTAAAGCCTTATGGCTTAACATTCTTACACCCTTACTCTTCAGGACTTCATAGCTGCTATGTTTGCAGCATCTGGCTTGGATCCCTAAATTTACATTTCCTGATGATTTGAGTTCCATAGCTGGAGACGCTTCTCTTTGCACCTAGAGTTGAACCAAATGATTGTAAAGGCGAAACATCCAGGCCCTTTCTCAGGGTCAGACGTCCTAAGGGGAGCTAGGAGGCAGGACAAAAGGAGGTGGTCTCCACTGGCCCTCCTCTCTTCCTTCACTGTATCACCTGATGTGAATGAATTAGTCCTTCATCCTTTGACATGGATGCAGGGAAAACCCTGACAATAGTCAAACAGTGCATAGGTCATGATCAATTAGAAAATGTTGCTCCCAATCACGTGATAAGCTAATACACAATGACCACCCATTCCAATCTATTGCTAAGAAGCAGGTTGCTGTCATCTTGCACATAGGTAGATCCTCAGATTTTCTAGGCTTACTCCAAAGTGCCATCATACTTGCATTTATCCAGGGCTTTAAGTTTTGCATAACATTTTACATGTTTTATCTCATATGATGCTCACAACTACCCTGTGAGTATGTGCTTTTATTATTTTAATTTAAAATTTTAAAGTTGAAGAAAATGAGACAGACATAAGTAACTTGTCCAGAATCACATAGCAATCAAGTATCTAAGGTCCTATTGAACTCAAGACTTTCTGAATCCAAGCTGCCTTGTTGCCACTAATGTCATTTTGCAATAATGGTGTTAATACATTATAATTAAAACTATTCTTCTAGTATTGCCATTACAAGACAATTGTTAGAATTTTGCATGTTGACTTTTCCCTCTCTCTATTTCTATTCTAGTTTCTTTTCCTATTTCCACAACTACAATCCCTCTTCTTTCTCCTTATATTTTCTTTCAACTCCTCTTTTCCTCTCCCTTTTTGTTCATACATTCAGCCAGCATTCCTTAAGCATCTACCCTTAAGTAAGAGCTTATGATCACAAAGGTAAAACCACAGAGTCCCTCATCTCAAGGAACTAGCATTTTATTGGGAGAATCCCTTCTTCTCTCTCTTGTTCCTTTCTCTCTCTTCTTACAAAAACCACTAAATTTCAAAATTGGCCAAGACCTCAGCAGCCATCTATCCCCACTAATACCACAAAAGCAATTGCTGTTACAAAATACCTGTCAAGGGACCATCCAGGCTTTGTTTGAAGATTGCCAAATCAAGGGAAACCAATTCCCGCCAAGGCAGCCAGCCCTTTCCACTTTACATAGGATTTCATAGACTTTTCTTTCTCTCACTTGGGAAAAGCCACTGTGGCCATCTATTCTAATCTATTCAATAAGAATTATATCTATTACAAATCAAGAAACTAGAAACCTGGCCTTTGACTAAAGACTCTCAGTGAGAAGGAAACCATCCCTCATGAAGCAATCCATTTCACTCTTAAGCTGCTCCTATTCTTAAGATTTTCCTGATATCAAATCTAAATTTTCCTAGTTGCAACTGCCACCCATTGCTCCTACTTCTGATGTTTAAGGTCAAGCAGAAGAAATAATTCCTCTTCCATAAAACCATGTTTCATGTAATTGAAGACAATCCACCAAGTCCTTCCTATAATTCCAGGGAATGATTTCAGGTAGAAATAATGTTAGTGAATGGGAATATATAAACTAAAATGATATAGTCCTCTCCCTAAGGAACTCACCCATACTTATTTTCTTATATGGGAAAATGCTTAGAAAAAAAAAAAGAATCTGTGTGTAATAAAGGTATCATTGATGAAAAAAATGGTATGAGAATAAGAGAGAATTTTATAAATGATTTCCCATCATGGACCACATGTTTATGGTCCTGTATAAGATTCCATTCTAACTTTTTTTTTTTTATTAATAAAAATGGAACTTGACTCAATAAAGGAATAAGTAATTTTAATGACTGTTCTCATTAGTGGGTCTTTTACTTATGATAACAGCATATTGGACTTCTTGGAAGATTTAACCATTGAGATAACATTGACAATTTGCTGATCATTCATATTACATGAGGCATAAAATATTTAGCCTTTTCTCACCAAACATGTTCTACAGCAAAGTTTCTTAAACTGTGGGTCATGACCTAATTTGGGATCACATAATTGAATATAGGGGAATTACAAAATTATGATTTATTATCAGTAAATGTTTGATTTGTATACCTATTTTATATATCTATATACCCAGGATAATGTGAAAATTTCTAAGGTAAAAAGGAGTTGCTAGTGGAAAAAGTTAAGGAGCCCTGTTCTATAGATCACTTAACAATTGTTTACAAAGTCAAAATGGTAACAGGATTCCTTAGTGGTAGAGAAATTTAACAGATGCTTTTTTATGGACAACATTGTGATGGCATTGAACTCGAAATTTCTGTTCTATTCAATGACACTTAAAGAAGATTGACCTAGGCATTTATACTTAGAAATTAAGCTAGATAAAAATGCCTATATACCAGATAATATATGAGGAAACAGTTGATTCATAAAGACATTCCATGAGCGAATTTAATTTGACAGGTACTATAGATTGAAAATGGACTGGGTCTAGAATTAACTCATAGGAAAGATCAGATCAGATCTTAACTGCTTTTGAAGATCTCAAACTAAATGATTTGCAAAGTAATATTGAGTATACATAACTCTTACGTTGTTAAACTGGGAGTTAGATAAGGTTTCAATGATTATTAAAGATATTTTCTGTATTCATTATTCTAATGGAGCTTCACTCCCACATTGTTTCAGTAGTGTTCAAATTGGAAATCTATGAGGGACAACATTTTCAGCTATAGTGATTATGTCAATGAGTTTTTTTGTCCAATGTGTTTCTTCTAATGATGATATATATCTGCTACAAAAGTCTATATTGTTTAATATGTATTTCTTCTTGGATAGAAACATTGTGGTGCAGTGAGTAGAAGGCTCGTATTAGAGTAAGGAAAACCCAAGTACAAGTTTTGCTTGTGACTCATTCTAGCTATGTGTCCTTGGACAACTCATAACCTCTCACAATGGCACAAGCAACTCTCTGAAAAAGTAAGTTTCAGAGAAAACACTCATCTGATTTGGTAGGAAACGTTCTATACTGCTCATTTCTCTCTCCACTGATTAAATCAAAGTTGAGATAAAAAAAATAATTTTCCCAGTTATTCATCAGTGGTTCAAAGAACTTATCTTACTGATATGGGTGAGCCATCCATTAATCCAGATCCGTATCCATCTATATCTTCTCACCTTGTATAACACTGACTCTGTCCTCCTAAAAATGTCCCATGGCAGTTGGGGAAATATCCTACCTTCTGGTGATATCAGGATAATAACATTACACTGATATGGAAGTTTTCTTGGCCAATCACTTGCTTGATAATCTTTAAGCTAAATCACTGAAGAATTATTGTTTAGATCTTGCAGAAAAAGGAGCATAAAGTTGAGGGAGTTTAATGACTACTCCAATGTCATATAGACAGCAAGACTTAGAGTAGAAATTTGGAATTCCAGGATGAGTAGGCTGAATTAGGTGAATTATTAAATTATGAAGTCCTTGAGGATAAGGTTGTTTTTGCTTTCTTTTATATGCCTGTCATATAGTAAATGCTTTATAAATATGTGTTGATTGATTGATTGGGATTCTATCTTCTATGGTATAACCATATAAATATTAATGTTATTACAAACATATAGGGTTGAATCCATGGCATAATGACTGGAGTGTCTTACTATAAATCCATATTTGCATTGATTAGGTTAAGTTCTTGTGTGACTAAATCATAGAATCTCAGAAACTAAGAATTAGAAAAGTATTGTACTGGATAGGACACTAGGACCAGAATCAGAAGACATGAATTTAAATCCAGCCTTAGATACTTACTCGCTGTGTGGCCTTTGGCAAGTCACTTTAAACAGAGCTACAAATACAATTATAGTTTCTTCTCTCAATGTGTTTATTCTCAAAGAGAGGAGAGACAATATTTAAACAACTATGTAGAAACAATAAAAATACATGTGATAAATCCAAATTAATCTCAGAGGGACGCAGCAGAATTAAATTGATTTAGGAAAGGCCTTTTTATATAATACAAAATCATTATAATGGCACCTGAAGAAAAAAAGCAAGAACCAGGAAACCAAGTCAAAGAGGAGGAAAAATTCTAGATATGTCAATAAAAATCAGTCAAAAATTAGTCAGTAGATGGAAGATGTTGTACATAGAACAGCAACATAGTCAGTGTTACTGGATCACAGAATAAATAGAGAGGAGTAAGATGTACAAAACTGAAAAAGTAGGAAGGAACCAGGTATGAACAACTTTAGAAACAAAGCAAAAATGTTATATTTTCTTATAGAATTAATAGGAAACCACAGGAGTTTATTGAATGGAACAGGTACCATGGTCAGACTTACAATTTAGGAAGATAAAATTGATAGTTGAATGGATGGTGAATTGGGGCAGGGAGACACCTAAGGTATAGAAATCCATAAGAATGCTAGTATAATATTCGAGTTATAAAGTGATGAACATCTGTGCCAAGATGGCAGAAGCGCAAAAGGAGTGAAGGGGGAGAGATAGGTGAAGGCATATATAAATGAGAAGACTGGATAAGTGATTAGATATGGAGGTGAGATAAAGTGAGGAGTTGAAGATGGCACTTAGGTTGCCAGACTGGGACAGTGGAAGATGGCAATACCCTTGGCAGTAAGTTAGGAAGGGAGAGGGTTTTAAGAGAAAGGATGATTTTGTTTTGGTTAAATTGAGTTAAAGATGTCTTTGGGACTTTCAAAGTGAGTTGTTCAATAGATAGTTGAAAATATGAGACTAGAAGTCAAGCATGAGATTAGAACTGTGATTCTGGGAATCATCAGCATAGACTAGATGATAATTGAATTTGGGCAAAGTGATAAGATCATGGAGTGAAATAATACTGAGGGAGAAGAGAAGAGAACCTAGAATAGAACACTATTTGTTAGCAATTATAACATGAAGCATTAGAATTCTAGCTTGTAAAATCCACCTTGTGAAAAATCATGATTGGCATTATATTTACTAGGACATTGTTACTTGGTCCTGCTACACAGAATGAAGAAAAACAAAAACACACTATCCAATATTTTTCATTTTCCAAGATTCCAAATTACTCTATATTGTTGGAAATATTATTAGATCCAGGACAAGAAATTACAGTAGATCATAATCACATCCTTACCCCAAATCTGGCTTGTGTGAAAAAATATCACAGTTTTGTTTGTACCTTCATGGCATATATGCCCCCCTGTTTTTTGTTTTGCTTTTACCAGGGAATGACCTTATTTATTATTTTTTTCTAGTGAATTTATTTATTTTTAATACACATTATTTTATGAATCATATTGGGAGAGAAAAATCAGAGCAAAAGGGAAAAACCATGGGAGAGATAAAAAAGCAGAAAAAAGAAGTGAACATAGCATGTATTCATTTACATTCAGTCTCCTTAGTTCTTTTTCTGGATGCAAATGACATTTTCTGTCCAAAATCTTTTGGGATTACTTTAGATATGTTCTCTTTTCTTAGCTCTCACAGCCACCTTCCAAGTGAGGAGGCTCATCACCTCCTGACTGGCCTATTTCAATAATTTGCTCATTTTTTTTTTTTTTTTTTTTGTACCTTAAGTCTCTTCCTATTCCAGTCCATCTACCACTCAGCTGTCAAACTGAGTGGTTCAGTTATAATCATATAAATGGTTATAAAGCTCAGTTCTAACTAAATAAATCCTGTATTCAATAAATCCTTTGCAGCCCTCACATCCCTTACACACACACACACACACACACACACACACACACACACACTTACTCCCTTTAAGTATTTTTCACTTTACTTCCCTCTGCACACTTTAAGATCCAGCAACATTGGTCTTTCTTCTTGACCTTGAACACAACACTCCATTCATAATGCTTTTGCAAAGACTTTTCTCCAAAACTGGAACTCTCCTTCCCCACTCCTTCTTCCTGGCTACTTTGGCTGCCTTCAAGGCTCAGGAATTCCTTTCTTTTGTACCTCCTCTTTCACCCCTCTCTGGGACTATCTTCCATCTACTTTATATCTTTTGAATGCACATGACTATCTGCATTTTGCTTCTTCCATTAAGAATTGAGCCTCTTAAGATCAGGAACTATGCTTTTATGTTTCCTTGTATTCCCAGTACTTAAAACAGAGCCCAGTTCACAATAAGTACTTAATGAATGCTTCTTGATTTGCTATCCCCTACAGTTAGTAATATATACACACAAACACATACACATGCATATACAGAATGCATTTGAAGCATTATGGCTAACTTGGTGGGACAGTGAATAGAGAGTATCAGAGTCAGGAAGAGTCAATAAAATCTGTGATCCTGAGCAAATCACTGAAATCTGTTTTCCTGTTTCGTTATCTGTAAAATGAGTTGGAGAAGAAAATGGCTCCAGTATCTTTGTCAAGAAACCCCTAGATGGATCATGAAGAGTCATAGATAACTGAAATGACCAAAGATTAACAACAGCATACTATGGTGAAATGCATAGGCTGGAGTTGTATGAGGAAAGATATTGCCAAGCTGGAACATACTTGGAGGAGGGTGACCACCAGGATTAGAGGATTGTAGATTATTCTATATTGGTTGAAAGAATAGAGCATGTTTAGACTGAAGATGAGAATCGTCTGTAAGGATCTTATAACTGTCTTCAAGAATCTAAAAGATTGTCACGTGAAAGAAAGGTTAGAATAGCTTCTTTGACCTCAAGAGCAAAATTCAGAATAATGTGTAGAAGTTGTAGAAAAGCATTTACTGCCTTAATATTAGAGAAAAACAAAAACAAAACCTTCTTCTTAATTAGATCTGACTCAGACTGGGCTGCCTTTTACATAAGTGGGCTTTCTTTTTTCACAGTGTTCAAATTGGGGTAAAAAGTCCAGGGTCTCTTATGGCATCAATTCTGGTCTTCTCCTGTGTATCTTGCCCCTGGACTCAGATGGCAGAACTGGGAGGAGAAAGTGAGACTGGTGACTTTGCTCAGTCTTTCCTCGCTTAAATCCAACTCACTTGCATTTCATGGCATCCATGACTTCTTCAAGAATGACAAACAACAACCAAACGAGAGCCAAATGATGACTTGGGCATATGTTGAGATGTGATTAGTAAGTTCCAAATTCTTTCTCTTTTGTTTCTGGGAATCAGAAGAGCATTGGCTGAACCAAAGAAGACCCCTTATAGAAAATAGAGTAGAAACAAAGAGAGCTTAGAGTAATGCTGAAATTTTCTGCCCAAAGAGGGAACCTGGTGATGATGGATAATCATTAGAAGAAGCTCAGACCCTAAGGGATGAATCTGAGTAAATTATTACCCAATTAATATTTTCTCACCTGGAGCAAAAACCAGTGTGAGGGATGATATTTATCCTATTGGCTAAAGTGTAAACTCTGAAGTATAGGGTATAAAAGGGTACGGTTAGTTAAGGAGCCCTGACTTGGGTTAACACTCCCTAAAGTCAAGGTTACCATTTAATCCTTATGCCTTGTTTCTATCAACCCCAGAATGACAAAGTTGAAGGCTACAGGTGAGAGGACCTCAGCAGACCCCAATTCTGGCCCCATATAAGAACGTACTATTGGAATACCAGGGTTGGGAATGAGTGGTCTTCTCCATCTATAGTATTTTATCTTGAAAAATATCTGAATTTACTTGTGGAATGTGCAAATAGGGAAAGGAATAGTTACATCTTGTGAGTTATTGTGAAGTTTTCTGAGTTTTGTCTGTGAATGAAATAGTACATAAGGAATACTAAAATTCCCATTATGCTCAAATTGTTCCCTAATATATCAAATTGAATACATTGAACAAATATATGCAGAATTGACTGTACATAGAGAAATTAAATTTAAGTGGAGGAACTCTGATTTCACATTTGGTGCCAGATATGTTGAACCACTGATTCACATCTGATTTCTTATCTTTTATAATATATATATATATATATATATGGAATACATATATGTGAAGTAATTCATATAATAAATAGTGTAAACATATGCATACATATAATATATGTACACATAAATATAATATATACAGATATACACACTTAGAGTGAAAATAACTCAAAGGCTATTTAGATAATTCAGAATGTTCTACTTATTTCTGGAATTAACATTTTCTTTAAATCTTAGCTTTAAAAGAAGAAAAGAGTTAGCATTTACATTATGCCTATTTATATTCTAGGCACTGTGCTAAGCCTTTAACAATATTATTTCATTTAAACATCACCACAATCCTGGGAGATAGGTGCTATTATTATTCCCATTTTTTTTAAACAATTAAGGAAACTGAATCAGAGTTTAAGTGACTTGTCCAAGTGACAGTTATCATGTGTCAAAGGCTACATTTGAATTCAGGTCCTCTTTACTCCAGGCATAGCATTCTATCCATTTTTCTGCCTACATTAAACAACAAAGAATAAATTTACAATACAATAAATGCATGATTGAATGACTTATTCAAGAGCTACCAAGAAACCATTTAATTAATTATCATATAAATCTGGGTTGTATATATCTTATTGTGCTAACCTATTTGAAAACAGGCAGGCCATTGCAAATGTTAAAAACAGATTTGTATACAGGCATATATAATGCTATAAGTTTTTTTTTCCCCTTTAGACATGACACTATATTTTCCCACGTCCATTCCTTTGCATAGACTTTCTAATAAAGCCAACATACTTGGAATGGTCTCTTTCATCGCCTCCATCAATTGGAACTCTTAGAATTCCATCAAGGTTCAAGTACTACTTCCTTGAAATGAATATGTGCTCACTTCTGTCCCAGTAGTCATACTCAGGGTATGACCTGTTTTATTTTTAATCATATTTTCTCCCAAACAAGTAAAGTGTTCAGAACATTCCAAGTACTTAATTTCAGAGATCTTGGGTTCAGATTCTGACTCAACAATAACCTCCAATCCATTTCACCTCTTTGCGTCTCAGCTTTCTCATTTCAAAAATGAATTATGTGCTCACTTCTGTCCCAAGTAGAAATCTCACTCAGGGTACATATGACCTATTTTATTTTTAACCATATTTTCCCCAAAACAAATAAAGTGTTCAGAACATTCCAAGTACTTAATTAATCAATTTCAGAGGACTTGGGTTCAGATTCTGACTCAATCAGAACCTCCAATCTCCTTCACCTCTTTGGGTCTCAGTTTTCTCACTTCAAAATGAATGTGTTCACTTCTCTCCCAAGTAGAATGCTCACTCAGGGTATGATCTGTTTTATTTTTAATCATATTTTCTCCCAAACAAATAAAGTGTTCAGAACATTCCAAGTACTTAATCAATTTCAGAGGATTTGGGTTCAGATTCTGACTCAACCAGAACCTTCAATCCCCTTCACCTTTTTGGGTCTCAGTTTTCTCACCTCCAAAATTTGAGAGCAAGACCTCTGACTTATGTCCAGCTCAGAATCAGGGATCCTATAAACTTATGACCTTAACTGAACGGATACCTCATCAGAATCTGGAAATGGCTCACTGGCGACTGGTTTTCTTTGCCTTTGATCCACACGATGCCTATAGGAACGTTTGTGTTCATGTTAAGTTTGATGAACGCTTGTTGTGCTGTTCAGGCACCTTTTACTGGGTAAACTAATTGGCCTCGTTCTTCCTGAATTGTTTTGTAAAGAGTAATTATCTGAAACTGTGTCGAAGCTGTTTGGTCCTTCAAAGCACCATTACTGCGCACCACTTAAAATAAAACTGGCTTGCTGAGCCTTTGTTCACAGCTATTTCTCTTTCTCTCTTTCAATTTAGAGAGAACCCTCAGAGGTAAAACAGAGGAAGAGTTACACATGAAATTCCCTGAGGTCAGAGCTGGCAGTCTTGCCAAGTTCTAGACTCCAGGCATATGACAGCACTTTGGGAGTTAGTTTTTACATTGCCTGCCAAGTGGGAATCTCAGATAAGCAAGGAAAGCTCTGGGCTCCTTGTAACTTTACTTGTGAAGGTGAAAAATGAAGATGCTACTAATTAGCAAAAAATTGTTTGTAATAACAGTTAGAATTCCAAGCCCAGTGGTTGGGAAGGCACATATGGAAGTACGGTTCAGCTTGATTGCCAAAATTTACAATCCATTTCCTTTGTGCCACATTTGACTCCATATGGGTATTAAGGACATCCAATTATTGTCAAAGCTCCTTGCATATTTACTGAATGAGTTAGTTAAGTCTGGGCACCTTTTTAAGGAGTTGTGTTTAGGATTAGTTACAAAGTTCCATAATCTTCTTAGTTAAGGCAGAATGATAATGGGTAGCTGAGATTTTTTTTTCCCTCTGTCTTTGTGTCTTTCCACCCCCACCTCAGCTAATTTAAAGCAGCTTTAGTATGAAAAATTTATGTACACAAAACAGGAAATTCCACTATTAAGAAAGAGTTCTTCAATCTTGAGAATATTTGACTGAAAAGAAAAAAAGGCAAATAATAATCTGGAGAAATCAATGTTTTCTATTACCTTTCTAGATGTATATTTGTATAACTAATGATCTAACAAAAGTAATTTTAACTTTGGAGTAGCTTTTTAATATTTAAATCGAGAACCTATTGTAATATATGCTAGAGATTCATAAACTATATGAGAAATGGGCTGGATAACAGTAGCATTTTTGTGGAAATGGTGTACACTTTTAAGCAATTTATTTTTATAAGATTCTAGGTCTTTTAAAGCTTATAATGTTACTCTATCTGCCATCATGTCTAGCATTATACTCTTAAATGTAAATTTCAATGGAATTCAGAGGCTTCATAGTTATTGAAAAAGAATGTAACCAATTAATTTACCTATGTATGGAACATAGTGAATCCCAGCCATATATAACTCTCTAATTATTTTCCCTCACTAGTCTAGAATTTCACCCATAAGCAGATATTATAATTTCCACTCTTTGTAGCAAGCAAAAATGACTGGTTTGCCTTTTGCTGATTGTATTTATAAATTCAATTTGAATTTGTTTACATTTAAATTATTTCCTCAGTAGAGATATTTATTTCCTTAATGATGGCAAATTACTAATGAATGATTTGACTACAAGGGAAGTCACCGTGCACCATTATAGTATAGTTTTATTATTTGCTAAGAACTCATCTACTGTCTCCACCATGCAACAATGAACATTAACTGTTATTTCAGTCTATCTACTTAAATTTGATGTAGGAAATGCAGAACGCAATGCTAAAAGATTGTTAATTAAATCTACAGTATTACCATTTCTGGCCAACAAGGAATCATATTCTTTCGGGCCAGAGGCAAAGGGTTTTGTGAGCTCAGTGCCAAGCTTGAAGTACATTATGAAGGATAAATTCATAAGTGATATTTTTTTTAAAAAGACAAGCTTACAGTATAATTTTTGCAAGTTGTTCTAGCAGTTCAGTGGCCATTGAATTAATAAGATTAAATATATAATTTTGTTGAATTTCTCTGTTTTCATTGAAAGAGAATTAGAAGTTTCTTTTACATTGTAGGCCCTTTCATTTGGCCTGGAATATGGAGAATGAATCTTTTGGACGACAAAAACCTGAAAATGGACTCCTGCTTAACTATGAGGTCCCCAGTCTTTCAAAGGATTATATGGAAAGTTGGTCTATATAAGCAGCTAAGTGGTTCAGTAGATAAAGTGTTTATCTTGGAGCAGAAAGGCCTGAATTCAAATGTTGCCTCACATAATTACTAATTGTATGATACTTAAGCTTTCTCAGTCTCAGAGAAAGCTTGGATTCAATTTCCTCTAAGATCCTCCCAGCTATAAATCTATGATCCAGTGGTAGGCATTCTTCTCAATAATCTGTCTTTTCCTATTCCATCACTTGCTATATTGAAAATTTCCAGAAATAATTTATATCACCTTAGCAGGATGTGTCAAAAATGAAACCCTACTGGTTCAAATAAGAAAAAAAATTTTTTTCAAAGAAAGATGAGGTTTTCACAGGATGAAATTGTTCTAATGGTAGATATAGTTATCTTCTTATGTATAGAGTAGAAATTAATTGATAAACTTCAAGTTTTATGATACATTATTATTTTTCATACACTTTATGGCTTAGACAAATTAGTGCCCTTGTAATTCTTCACAAAAAGAAATCATACCTTTCATCTTTGTTGGCTGTTCTCCATACCTTGAATGTTTTCATTCCTCACCTCCATCTCTCAGAATTCCTAATTTCTACACGAGGGCATTTCTGATCAAATGCAGATCTACACATTCAGGAGTCAACTTCTACATGAGATCTTAATCCTTGTACCCCCTCCCCACCCACCAACTGGTAGTCTTTCCTTCTCCCTTGGCACAAAATTCTTGCAATTATTTACTATATACTTTGTACATATTTATATATGTAAATGTTTTCTCCTTGAGGGAAGGTAATATTTAATTTTTCTTCATATCTCCCATGTCCAGTATATGAACTGGCACATTGTAAGCCCTTAAAAATGCTTTAAAATTAATTACTTAATTCAAGAAGCACTTAATTTCCTGTTATAGGTACATGATAGGTACTATGGTGAGGGGCAGAAAAATCAGATGACATGTTTCTTGGTTATTGAGTTACCCTGGAAATGGAAAAAAATAAAAGTTCACTTAAAAAAATCCAAGGATTTAATTAATATTCTATTTGTTTTAACCTTGTGTTGTTTAAGTTAAATGAGTAACAAAATATTTTCTTTTTTGCATTAATCATGCTCTATTGAGAGAAATTAGTATTGGTGAGCATCATATTATTTGAATGATGGTCATTCTGTGAGGATTTTCATTGAGGATTTATACAAAAGAGATGGAAAATTACTATGTTATGTGAATATATATATATATATATACATATATATATATTTGTATAAATGTATGGACATGTATTTATGAATACATTTTCTTGGAGTTTATTGTGAGAAATGATGGGCCATTATTTTCCATCACAGAATCTAGTGTGATATCACATTATAATGTGTTTATTAATTATTTGATTCAGGAAGCATTTACTAATTTTCTACTGCGTATAGAGAAGAGTTAGTTCATTAGGCAGAGTGCAAATAAATTAAATGACAGCATTCTAGTTTGTTGAGTCACAATGTATATGGGAAAGCAATTATTCATTTAAAATTTTATGTTTACATAAAGAACTTTACTCTAAAACATAAAGTTGTCATTTAGAAAGCCACTTCATCTGCTTACTCTGTATATTATCACTAACTGTTGTTCCTCATGTCTGAAATGTTTTCTTCAAATCCTATTTCCTTGGCATCTTTGAGAGAACTTAAATGCCACCTTTTACAAGAGGCCTTCCCTTTCTTTTTTCCCTTCTCCCCTAGTCTCTTACTATTGCTTTCCCTTCTAAGAATATTTTTCATCTGCTCTATATTGATCCCATATGTACCTCTTTATTCTATATTATAGCCCTCTTCTAACATAATCTCCTTGAGGACAAACTATTTTTGTAAATTTATTTTCCTTTTCTTTTGTATCCCCAGGATTTAACATAATGCTTGGCACATAGTAATCATTTAATAAATGTTTGTTGCTAATGAGGATAATTCTTTTCCTGCTCAGAGACAGATTTCATTCAGGAAAACAGCTAGGACCAATTTATGAAATCGTCAGGGAGATAAATTTTGCATGCATATGGACAACATGGACAAATGGATATTCATCAACCTCTTTCAGGAACCATTGGTTACAGGATTCTACAATATTAGGAAAATAGAACTGGCTGAACTTCCATTGATTGGTTAAGGAATGTAAAGAAGAAAAGCCAAAAACAACAGAGTTTTTACAGGTGATACATCATGGGAATGTTGTGTGCCACTCATCAAAATAATAGCTTTAGAGAGGAATCCTGACATTTAGAACTATCCAAAAGTAGAGTGAGTTGATTTATGGGATCCTGGGTTCTCTTTCAATAGCAATTTTATAGTGAAGGGTGGATGACAACTTATTTGGGGTATTAGTGGGGGATGGGATTCTTGGTCAAATATAGAGTGGACTAAATGGTCACAGAGGTTCCTTCCAACTTCGTGAGTTTGTAAAGTTTTGAAGGAGAGGTGATAATTCTTCTTTATTCCATCCTTGGCTCCTTAGACTTTTTTTCCCTTTACTATGCCCCAGAAGCCTTCTTACTCTGAAAAATCACTCTGCTGTTCTGCCCCTTCCTCTCACTCTTCAGTTTTTCCATTTTAAGAAAAATGACCACACTAGCCCTTTCACTCTTTCATTCCTTTCTGGGCTCCATTTCTGACCCTTTGGTTTTCTTTATCTACCATGCTACTACATGGGTACCTTCTTTCTTATCTTCTCACTCTCCTTCCCTTAACTTATTTTTAGTTGTTTTCTGCCCCTATTAGAATGGAAGTTCCTTGAGAGAAGGGACTGTCATTTTTTTTTATTTGTAGTCATATTCCCAGCATTTAGTACAGTGTCAGACCAATAATAAACACTTAACAAATGCTTGCTTACTTGACTTGACTTAATGAGACATTTTTAAACAACTGAATTTTGATTTCCTTTATACTAGAAATGCGCTTTCAGCATTTGGAATTACAGAGCTGGGACTTATAAGAGGACTTAGGGTTGGAGATTTGGATGTAGAATTCATCTCTGTAGTGAAGAGGGATGAAACTATGGGAATATTTAAGTTTTTCAGGAGGCAGAATACAGGGAAAAGAGAAGGTGGTAAAGAACAGTACCTTAGAATATACTCATTTTCAGCAGCAAAAGAAGAGGAATGAATAGATATTGAGAAAGAAAATATCATCTCAAACAATGAACAGACCCCTTAATGTCCCTTCAAACTCTAATTTTGTTTGATTCTATGAAGATTTGTTCCATTTAATCTATGGGTCATTTCTATGCTTGAGAGTTGACTATATATTTTTTTAACTTGGGTGAATTAAAAATTAATTTTCTTTTGGGAAAATGAAGGAAGTGAACTATATCACTTTTACAGTTCCCTCCAGCTCTAAGTTTTATGATACTATGAATTCTTTGAAAATTTGGAAACATCCTATCGAGATAATTAGAGACAGCTTCAGGGTGTACCAAAACCATATTTGGTAATTATTTTCTCTACATGATGCTAATATAGCCTGTTGATAATCTTGCCAACAAATGTGTGTGTGTGTATGTGTGTGTGTGTGTATTGATACATGAAACAAAATAATATGCAAGATGAGATTTTTAGTCTACTAATCATTTTTTATTCTCGTCATCATAGTCTTATTAATAGAAAAAGAGCTAAACATTATGATCTTAGATCCCTATGACCAGCTATGAATGGAACAACATCCTAGTAGTATGGCCCTAGATCTGGAGATTTCCCCCTCTAACAATGCAAAAGATCTCTTGTGGCTTTAGGGTAGAGGATGGAAATCTAAAAGACAATGTTAAGGAAGTTACACTTCACAGATAAGTATCAATGTATTTGTGTTCAGTAGACAGTTTCCAGCTATTAATGTATCCAATAATAAGCATTAATAAATGTCTATCATGTTCAAGTTACAAATGCAAAATGAAACAGTGATTTGATTATGTGTGATTATATATGTCGCTATGTATAAAATTAGTGTTAATTTAATACACATGAAT